>NC_079147.1:13923537-14018531 GCF_945859685.1 Eupeodes corollae | reverse complement strand
ATTCTATTATAACTCATTCTTTAAGATTATGATTTCTATTTTACGAACCAAATTAAGTGTCCACTGTACTTACCATACATTACCCGTTACCGCACCGCTTTCAAATAAAATTAATGGTCACGTCAGCCAATTAATAAATTCAGTCGGCATGCAAGTGGAAATCACAATTATGCATCTAGCAGGTTGTAGTTTATGTACTTCAAATGCACAAACTATGTATTCTTGCAGCGTTCAATTAGTTTTACATTAATTGCCTCTGCGGAGGCAACAACAACAACTAATACTCGACCGATCGACTGACTGACGGACGGACGTGTCTCTGGCTGTGTTGGCCTAAAGCAACTCAGCATACTAACGACCGCCAGGCAAAGAGCACTGAAATCTGGGCTGATTGCCAAAAAACAAAACCCAACGCTGCGCGTTTAAACGACAAACAGTCATCACACAAAGTCACTACATGCAGCGCCATCTGTGATGCAACATGGCGCACCAAAGCTTTAAAAGTCAGCAATTCAGCACCACAGCATTCGTGCAGGCCACACCAGCAACTTCGACATCAACATCAACAGCCAAAGCACAAACACAATAACATGACCATTTCCATCGCATCGCATCGGGGCAATTAGTGTAATTGCAAATAATTTAAAGGATCTTTGACTGCGGTATGAATTGCATGCCGAATCATTTATTTGCATTTTTAACTCATTCCGCACCGCAGCACGCCTCTTCTGATGGTGGCGATGTCGATGGCGATGACGATGGCGATGGTGATGGCAATGGTGAACTAGCCGCACTAGCCTCTGGTCTCCCCCTCTGGTGTTGGTTGTTATAGCTTTTAGGCCGGCTTGGTTTGCATTATGGTCGGGCATTGGCAAAATGGGAATTGGACGTCAAAAAGACCAAATCATTAGGTAATACTTAATGACAGGTGATGTCTGAAGTCTGGACTCTGGATGTAAATGTCGATGTTGATGTTGATGTCGAAGTTGGAATTGTTTTTGACCAACACCAGCTCCAGCGACCTTATAAGTAGTTTCATGATGGAACATTAAAAAGTGTCTAAGTACAGAGACTCTTCTTTCCACATGAATAAATTCTTCTTGTAATTGTTGTTTTTGTGCTGCTTGCAACTTTATACAGTTCATTGTCTTTGGGTAGTTGGCCCTTTCATCAAGTTTGGGGGTCTTAAAGACTTGTATACTTATAATTCATGAGCAAAACATGCAATTTATAGGGTTGTTGGTCATTAACGCTGTTGTTGTGTTATTTACCTATGTACTTAGACACAAACAATAAAGGTACCAGTCTGGGATTCATGAAAATTATTTTTTAAACTAAATACGATATTTCAGTCAAATAAATATAATTTGCAGCATTCTAATATTTATAAATAATAAATTAGGTGGCGCAACAGTCCGTTGAGAAGTAGGGTGACTTACAATTCTTAACCATTCCTGTGTGTGAGTAATGTTGCCGGGAATGGAGGGGACTTACAGTTTTAAGCCGAATCCGAACTTCTAATTTGAGAAAACACTTTTCATGACAAGAATTACTCTTGGAGTATTTGTCAATTCGTCGCTAGGTTAGGTTAGGTTGGAGTGGCTGTCCAGATGTCAATGACGCACGTAGACCTCAAGGGTCCATTGTGATACCACTAATTAGGTTACTCATGGGAGAGTAATGATCTTAAACAAACCATTTCGTACTTTTAATAAAGTTAGAGAGACGTTTTGTGTCAATCGTTGCCAGTTCACTGGTATTATCGAAGAAGGGATTACCGAGAAAGTCATTCCTTCTAATGGAAAGTACTGGACATGTACATAGAAGGTGTTGGACTGTTTCCTCTTCCTTCTCGTCCATGCAGCTTCTACAGAATTCGTTTGTGTAGACCCCTAGCCTCAGAGCATGTCTTCCTATGAGCAGTGTCCTGTTATTACTCCAATTGTAGAGCTTATACTTTGTCTGCTCAGTGATATCAAGCCTTTTGACCGTTTTAAGTCTATACTTGGCCATATTTGCTTGGTTGCTAGGCAGGTGGTACTCTGTGACCATCTATCATTTGTTGGTTCTAGAGCATATTGTTTGAGAAGATATTTGCATGTAGCAAGTGGTGTTCTTATGTTATGTTTTTGTCTATCATTTGGCAGAAGTGTTCCCTTTTTGGCGAGATGATTCGTATATCCTTGCAAGATATAACGTTTTCTTTGAGCCAGGATAGTGCTTCTTTAATCGCCATTGCCTGGAATACACTACCTTGATTGGGAAGTCTGTATGATAGACTGAGATTCAGTTGTTCCGAATAGATACCACTTTTAACTCCGTAATCGGTCTTTGAACCGTCTGTATAGAAGTGTACCGCATCGTCTTCCAGGGGTCCCTCTTCTTCCCAGAAGGATCTTGAAGGGATGTATACTTGGAATCTTTTACCAAATACCATTTTTGGGGTGGTATAGTCTAAGCGATCTGGGATAGATCTGAAATTGTCTAGAATAGTTGCATGTCCAGTATTGTTACTGGTCCATTGAGAGGTGGCTCTAAGCCTCACACATGAGTTGGCTGCCACTATTTTGGAGAAGATGTCAAGAGGTGTTAGGTTTAAAAGAACTTCCGGGGAGAGTACGATAACTTTGGCGCCGAGATATAATAACGGTTTTTGGTAGAAGGGCTTAATACAAGCATTTTTTACTATGGGAGGGGGGGGTCTATCTCCCCCCGTTTAGGCGGTAGGGGCAATTTAAAAAAACATGTACTTTAAATGGAAAAAAAATAATTAAAAAATAACGGTAATACTTACAATTAAGTATTATACCTTTTTTTAAAGCCAACACTTGTGTCTAGTAGCTTGTTTTTAAATCAAGTCAAAACTATGCATAGTTTGCGAAAAACACTGTTTTAAACTCAAAATTTGGTAAAAAAAAAAGTTAAAAATATGGTTTAGAGTGTAATATTTCGAAACTTTTAGATTATCTACAATTTTTTTTTTAGAATACATTGCCCTTATTTATTTTTTAACGAAAACTGAAAACTAGATGTTTCTATGTCTTCTAGTTTTTGAGAAAATTGAAAATTACCAAAACAAAATATTTCAATTAAATTACTTTTTTTATATCCAGTTTATTTAGATGCATATGAAATTTTGCATGCACTCACCGAACCTTTCACACTCTCCACCTTGCAGCCACCCTAACTCGCACCCACCCCAAATCCTATAGTGAGCCCAAGCAGGGGGGTTGCAGGGGGGCAGCATGCCCCCCCTTAGGCATCTTACTGTTTGCATTAGAAATTTCGTATATACCTACATATGTGATTGTTGTTTTATTTTGGTTTTGGGGTTTTTAAAACTACTTTTTAAAGAGTTTTTTTGGTATTTACTTTCAGGATAATTGTTAAAGATTAGGTCATTTTGTGAGTCAAGTAAAGCAATTCATTTAGCATAACCCAGAATGCACCACGAGGAGGTAGAATTGCATTGCATTCCGCGTCCCAGTCAGTTAGTTTTTAAGTAAGTCAGGAGTTATTGAAAAATAGTCACGTTAATTTTCAATGTGTTGAAGGTATGTTTATGTATATAATATCAATTATTTTTTAATTCAGCTTATTTAAATGCAAAAAAAACTTTGAATGCACCTCATCTTGCACTCACCGAACCTTGCTCCCTCCTCACTTTGCACGCACTCCAACTTGCACCCACCCCAAATCCTATAGTGAGCCCAAGCAGGGGGGTTGCAGGGGGGCAGCATGCCCCCCTTACGGATCCCACTGTTGCATACAACCAAACTTGCACCTACCATTGTTACTATCAAAATAAGATTTTTGAAGCAAAAAAAAAGAATTAAATTAAAATAGTAGTTGTGGTTATTTTCAATTTTCTCAAAAACTAAAAGACATAAAATCATCTAGTTTTCAGTTTTCGATCAAAAATAAATAAGGGCAATGTATTCTAAAAAAAAAAATTGTAGATAATCTAAAAGTTTTGAAATATTACACTCTAAACCATATTTTTAACTTTTTTTTTTACCAAATTTTGAGTTTAAAACAGTGTTTTTCGCAAACTATGCATAGTTTTGACTTGATTTAAAAACAAGCTACTAGACACAAGTGTTGGCTTTAAAAAAAGGTATAATACTTAATTGTAAGTATTACCGTTATTTTTTAATTATTTTTTTTCCATTTAAAGTACATGTTTTTTTAAATTGCCCCTACCGCCTAAACGGGGGGAGATAGACCCCCCCCTCCCATAGTAAAAAATGCTTGTATTAAGCCCCTCTACCAAAAACCGTTATTATATCTCGGCGCCAAAGTTATCGTACTCGTGCCGAACTTCCAGTGCTGCGGTTGGTGTTGAGCGAAGTGCTCCTGTGATGCACATACCTGCTGACCGTTGGACTTTGATGAGCTTATTTAGATTTACCATCTTGTCCAGTGCGGTCCACTATACGACAGCTCCATAAATGAGTATCGGTCTGATTACCGAAGTATATATCCAGTGGGTTATTTTTGGGGAGAAGCTTCATTTTGATCCTATGGCCTTTTTACCTTCCAATTTAGTTTTTTGTCTAAAATGAGGCCTAAGTATCTAGCTTGGTCGGAAAAGCATAATGGTATTTCTTGAATCTTGCGTGAACTAATCTGAGGAATTTTATATCTTCTCGAAAAGAGTATTAATTCTGTTTTATGTGGATTGACGTCCAATCCACATTGCTTAGCCCATTTTGTTAGCCTATTTAAGGCATTTTGTAAGAGTTCCGAGAGAACTTGGGGGTGTTTCCCAGATACAGATATTGCAACGCTGTCAGCATAGGCAATCACCTTGAAACCGTCTGCTTCCAATGATGTACGTAGGTCGTTTACTACCATGTTCCATAAAAGAGGCGAAAGGACCCCACCTTGGGGAGTGCCTCGATTCACCGATCTGGTGGTAGGAAAACTTCTCATGCTAGAAGTTAATGTCCTGCTTGTGAGCATGAGACTTATAAGATCTATGAGTAATTTCTCTAATTATCTTATCCATTGCTGTTGTGATTGCCTTGTAACTGACGTTGTTCAAAGCTCCTTCAATATCTAGGAACGCTACTAAGTTATATTCTTTGTATTGGAGGGAATGTTCAATAATACGTACCAGCGAGTGAAGTGGTGATTTTCATTTAGAGTAAGCATGTTGAGCTGCGGAAATGAGACATGGTTTTAAGTTATATCTGATGTAAATTTCAATCAATCTTTCCAAGGTTTTAAGAAGGAAGGATGACAGGCTGATTGGTCGTAGATCTATAGGGTTAACGTGGGAGGGTTTCCCTGCTTTAGGAATGAAGACTACTTTTGCCATTCTCCAGGCTTTGGGAATATATCTCAACCTTAAACAGCTTGTCAGAATGATTTTCAATGGTGGAATAATCATTTCTGAGAATTTTTGTAGTTCGGCCGGAATGATTCCGTCTGGTCCTTTGGATTTATATGGATCAAAGCTGTCTATGGCCCTTTGCAGTTTTTCCCGCGTTATTAGATCAACTAAATCGCTTGTAGAAGCTTGAGACACTGATGTTAAGTCGTTGAGTGAAAAGTGGATGTCTAATAACAGATTAAGAGATTCTTCATCTGTGATAGTCCACGTGCCTGCTTCTGTCTTTAAACCACTGGGTATTGTTGGACTTTTTGAGAGAATTTTCCTAAGTCTTGAGGCTTCTGAAGTATGTTTTATTTTACCACAAATGTTTCTCCAAGAACACCTCTTACTCTTCCTTAATTCTTTTTTATACTGCTTTAGAACTTGTTTGTATAAGCCCCAGTCAGTAGGAGATGTAGTGTACTTAGATCTATTGAAGAGTTTGCGACAGCTCTTTCTGAATGGTTCTAGTTCTTTACGCCACCAATGAGGTTTCTTTTTACCCTTTAAAATGGTTACAGGGCATAAAGTTCTCATTGATTCATTAAAGGCTTCGGTGAGATGATTCACAGAAAGGTTCAGTTCATCTTTTCTGGAGGAGCTTTTAAGAAGGTTGTGATCAAGCAGTAAGCAATAAGTAAGTAAGTAAGTAAGTAGATCAAGCAGTTGTGCTAGTATCCCCTATATTCCTCGCTAACAATTTGTATATGATTTGAAAAATCAAATTTAATATGATTAGAAATATAAAAATATAAATTTTAAAGTGATTTGAAACACAAAAGTTTTAAATAATGGTTACTGGCCGAATGATTAGACTTTACGTTGGGAAACTATTTCGGAAATGTTGGGCGTGCTTACAGAAATTATATAGGGTGGATTTAATATCACATGAAGTCTATTTACAGTGAGATGGCTTGCATTTAAATGTAAACGCACATAGTTAAGATTTAAAATTTCAATTAAGTTAGCTTCATGTGAGATAGCAAGCTGACTCCATTCTTTAAAAGGGTTGTCATAAGATTGCAATAATCTTAACAAGATGGTTTTATGAAGACTTCTTTCATCCCTCTTCATTACTGTTATTAAATAATCCGAGTTCATTTTAAGGTTTTGAGTATATATTGGAGTTACGCTAGACTCCACGTAAATAGCATAGTTTTGTGTTGAATTTGGTTATCTAAAGAAGCGTTTGAAAAAATGTCTTTGAATTGCTTCAAACTCCTCGAGAGCCAAGTATCCAAAAACTTGAGGACCGTAGCACATACAAGTGTTGACATTTGCTTGAAAAACCCTTCATTCTGACAAAAGATTCATCTTTGGATTGGCAAAAAATTTTGGCCGCAATTTTAGCCTGTTTGATTTTTTGTTTGACATGCTTGGAAAATTTTAAATTATGCGTTCATAATTGAGTGACCAATTCTCTTCCGACAGCCTTCAAAAATTATTATTTTCGTTTTGTTTGAAAGGATTTTCAGCTTGTACAACTAAATCCTCGGCGTATAGCAAAACTTTCACTTGGATATCGGCAAAGAATATTCTTGGAAGTTCATCACAGAAATCGTCGATAAACAAAGTAAACATTTTTGGGCTAAAAATGCAGCCTTGTGAAACACCCGCTGTTGTTTCAAACCAATCCGAAAACTCTTGTACAGAGGCACTTAATGACACCAACCATTTCAAATACATGATCATCAGGCATTTTCGGGAGATCCCTAGTAAAGAGAGCTTATACAGCAAAGCCTGTCTGTTGACCTTATCACATGCTGCTTTGAAATCTACGAAACAAGCATACAATTTCTTTTTCTTTTCAATAGACTTCCTGGCAATACCGGTAAGTGCAAAAATGTGATCCATCGTTGACAATCCCAACCGAAAACCAGCTTGAAACTTGCTTAGACGATTAGTGTTCTCGATCTACTTAGTGAGCCTTTCGTACATAATTGAAGTCAGAAACTTCCTCGTAGAGGTAAGAATAGAAATTCCTCCATTTTCCGCAAGATTTGAATATACTTTTTCGTTGGCACATAAGCATCATTACATTACCTGTTAAAGTACTCCCCAAGATAGTTTTTATATTGATCAGTGCTGTTTTTGTAAAACTCGACAGGAATCCCGTCTATGCCTGGTGCTTTGTTATTCTTCGACTTACTCAAACTTGTTTCCAGATCACTCTAAGATATTGGACTATCTAATTCACTGACTGTGAAGTTGGGAAGTGCGTAGGAGAAATAATGTTGATTCTCACCGACCGACAAAAGTGTTTTAAAATGAGCATCAAGTGTCTCAGCTCCGAGAGTATTCACCATATTTCTATTACGTCCACCCAATTCCCGAACATTACTCCAAAATTTCTTTGAGTTTTTGCTGGTTGTTAAGGTAATCCGCACTAACCATCGCGCAACGGGTAGTATTTAGCACGGTGTCGTTTTAAATATTTCTTTAACAATGCAATGACAGGGAAAGATAGAGCTGAATAGCTTAACTATAATCACTCTTTGGGTTGTGCCGAGTTTGACATATTAAACAGCATCAACCTCAACCTTTGTGCTTGCTTAAGATCGTTAATATCGTCAATATGTCTGAGGTTTAAAACAACATTACGTTTATTATATCGTAAAATACCAAAAAGTAAGAAAGAAGCCTTTCAAAATCCCGTCCCTCATACCACGTGGTTATAGTTAAGCTGTTTATAAGAAGCATTCCACATTAACATAGTACAACTGGAAAATGAATCTCTGTACTACTGAAACCGCTCTTGCCTTGCTTCGTTATTTTCAGTTTCCAAAAGTGTTTAAGAGCGACCAATTAATTTTTGTGATTTATTGTAATATTTTATTCGATTTAATTTAAAAGACAAACCCAATGAATTATTCTAATTTTTAAGGAAGAAAACAAAAATAAAAGTAAAATTTTTCAGTTTTTATAAAAGAGCTAGAAGCAGAATTTATTTAATTCCGAGCAACGCAGTTACACATTTTTTCTGATTTGAACTCAGCCAACCGACTATTCCTGCAACTAGTCTTAAAATTTAAATATTTATAATACGTCAAATGAAAGATTGGATATTTTTGTTTGTACAGAAATTTTAAAATCTTTGTGTTAAATGGTTTGATAAAGTTTTGACTCTTCGTTTATAACTTCTCAAAATGAAAAATTGCGTTTCTTGCTTTGGCTGACATTTTGTGGTGTAGTCAAAAATACAAATTTGTTCCTTATTATTTCATTTCAATTACTCATGAGTACTTAATGGCTGAATCACAATCACGCTTCAGCTTTGGCTTCGTCTACTTTGAGGTTGCTTTGAATGACATTTGTATTATTTTATCCCTCCAAAGAGCAAATATTTTGTTTGTTAAAATTTTTTTTTACAGCTGTTGAGCTGTCAGACAAAGCAAATGTTCAGATAATTGAACTAGGGCTTCCGTTTGGAGTCCAATTACGTTACATTATGTTATTTTCCTTACGATTGTCAAAAGAAACGCGAGGTCGAAGCTCCATTGTGATAGCATCATGCATTGAATTCCTATGGTTCAACGCGTAAACGTCAGGCGAATCCGAAGCTGAAGCGTGTATGTGTTTCAGCCATAATAAACGTATGATGCAATATCTTATAATGCTAATAATACAGATTGGTTAATCGAGCTAGATTATTTAGTAATGCGAAAAAGACGAGTCAAAATTGTACAATTGAATAATATAGTTTAAAGTACATACTTACTGTTTGAAAAATAATCTGTTAGAGGCTTTTTAATTCCTGTTGCGTTTTGGTTATCCTTAGTAGCGCGTGGAAGAGAGTTCCACCACTAGCACTGAGCTTATCAAAACTTGAATCGAATGTTAAACATGTTTAGCATAGATAAATCCATAGCCGAGGTCTTCTAGAGGTAGGGAAATCAATCTTGTCAAAATAGTATTGTGGTATTTGTAAGCAGTACATCAGGGAGCAGAAACAAATAAAGAAGTTTAATAAAAGGACATTATGTGTTTACTGTGATACAATACTGGGTTACTCATAAAGTAATTAGAGCAGGGTTATCCCGGTTAGAGAAAACTCCCAGATTTCTAGCAGTTTCTACCTATTCATTGGGGGCAAAACTTAACAAAATCTAGGATAAGTGGAGTGATCAAGAATTTTTTTAGAAATCAATCATGATTTAAGTCAGACCGGTTTCACATTTTGTCAAGTTCTTCATGTATATTAAAAATGCCATGCTTATGACTTCAAAGGGACAACTGAAGTAAAGTTGAAAGTCATCGGCGGCATACAGATGACAGGAGAAATGTTTGATCAAACTTGGAAATTCATTGACATAAATATACAGAATAGTAGAGGACTCAATATGGATCTTTGAGGAACACCGGACCAAGTAGGTACAAAATAGTCAACAATTTGAACTGTTTGTTTTCTTTTAGTCAAATAATAATATACAAGCTTAACAGACCCTACAAATTAATTAAACTATGGATTAAGTTTAAGTTAATTAAGTTCTAATGTGTTGTTTAAACCACGCACATATGTTTTGTGAGTAATTGCATTTTAATATAGATAAGCCTGAAAATAATACAAACAAATTAGTTCAATTGGCATTCAATTTTTATAGGATATAAAGTGTTTAAATAATTTAAGAATTCTCCGTCATTTATTAAAATGGAAAATTTATAAATACTCGAAACAAGATTGAACATCAAAATCAAAGCTACAAACGTGAACAATAATAGTTGAATATTTATTAAGAAAAGAGGCTATGATGCTTCACACACCGATAACTTGCCATTCCGTCTGTCAATTAGTCTTGCTTAAAAGGTTTGTAGGTTTTCGTGTTTTGTAAAGTAAATGAATTTTTCGGGTAAATTATTTAAAAAAATTAACTAAACATTAATATTTTGCATATGATGAACTAGTTTGATTTCAAAATCTTTTTTTCTTTCTTCACATGCTTTTTAATCAAAAACCAATTTTCACCAACTTTCTTAGATTTTTTTGAAAGTTCTTATTTCTTTTATAAAGGCAATTTTTTAAGAAAATATATCACAGAACAGAATCATTTTCAAGTCAATGCTTTCATTTATTCACGGGATATCGAGAACCGAACAACAGTTTGTACCAATTTTGCGTAAGTATTATTTTTTGTAGATTTAAATGTGTATGGAAAAGAACTGACTGTCGGATTTTTATAAAATTTGTACTGATAATCTAAAACAATATTTTCTATAAGATAAAATAAGTTTAAAGACAATACCTAAAATTTTAAAAAAGATGTTTGGGTCGAAAATCAATGTTTGCCAACTTTTAGTAATGTTTTTTTTTAAGTTTTTAGTTCTTATAAGAAAACTATCAGTTTGATTTTTCTCAAAATTTACCAGGTCTCAAAAACGTTATTTTTTGTTGCACAAAATTTCTTTGGAGGTAAAATCATTTTTGTTCTTAAAATATTCGAGGTGACAAATATTTTTTTATTGGATTTTTTCCAAAAATATCACATCATAATATGTAATATAAAATTTTATTTAATTTGCTAGCGTTATTGGTTCGTGAGATTTTTTGGTTTAACCAACATTTTCACTTTTTTAAAATTGCTATGTTAAAAAAACCACAAACTATATTTTTTTTGGAAGTCCTTTTTGCATCATTCTGCATTATTATCTGTACAAAAAATGTATTTGAAGTAGATATCTCCGCTGATTCTTGAGCTACGGACGGCTTTCGACTCTAGAGACCTTGAAACGTCGAGAAATGTTAAAATATACAATTCGGCAAATCGAACCGATTACAATAACCTCCTATGAGAAGTTAAAAACCGCCTCTCCTAATGAAACAACATTTAGAACCTTTTAAAAATAGAGATACTTTAATTAAGATAATTTGAAAGTAATTTGTCTCAACACGTGGATTAGCACTGACCAGGCGGAGTAGAAGGAGGAATCCCTCATTTTTAATCCTGTTGTGTGTTTTTATGATCATCTAAAAAAAATCCAACGCTGTTTAAGAATCTAAATCGGCTTTGGCAGGGTTCATAATGTAGCGTTTTAAACTGTTTATATATATACATATATATAATGCCTAAAAGTGACGAAATGCATAATAAAGTCACAAAGTTGAAAAATAAATATCATACTGATTTGTATTCTAAAAAAAAATGTTGACGTTAAAACATTTTTTGAACGTTGTGACTCAACCTAGAATCAAAAAATACTTTGCCAACCTGATAATAAACGATTAAAATGTTATAATGTTTTTCAATAAGGGCGGGTAGATGTTGAAATGGAATAAAACAAGCTTTGTGTGAGGTATTAACAAAATTATTTTTTTATTTAAAAGGTGCATGTATGCCATTAAGTGTGGAATATGACATAATTCAAATGCCCTCCTCTGCTTCTTACGTTGGCACGGACCCGAGTGGTCCAATTTTCAATGACTCTTCCGCATAGGTTTAAGGCATCGGTCGATTGTGATTGCGACTTCATGAAACCCCAAAGAAAGAAGTCTAGTGGATTCAAATCGCATGACCTTGTTGGCCTATCCACACCACCCCCGCTAAAGATAACATTACCATCAAATCGTTCATGCAAAATGTCAATCTTGGTGTTTGCTGTGTGGACCTTAGCGCCGCGCCGCCGTCCTGCTGGAATCACATGTCGTCTAGGGCCATATGGTTTATTCATCCATAAATGTGCCTCGGCACTAAAGATGATTTTTTGGCCAAAATTGGGGTCTTCTTCCAAACGATTCGAAGCCCAGTCAGCGAACAAATGGCATTGTCTTTAATCATAAACTTTGAGCTTCTGGGTCAGTTGGATCTTGTACGGGTGTAACTGTAAACATACGTAAATAGTTCTTTCAGATCGAGTTCGAGTTTTTGCACCCCAATAAAAAGCATCTTTTGCTGTCCAAATGGGAAAATTTAAAAAAAATATCAAAAACTATTATGAAATCAACATCCACAACGAAAGCTGCAGAAAAAAAAAAAAACTTCCCCTTATAACCATCTATAAGGAAAAAATAGATGAACAGGTGAATAAATATTATAATTTCAAACTTACAGTACAACCATTTATCATAGTAATTGGGGGAGACGTTATAAATTTAAATTCTTTTTTTGTTTATTTAGATAAAACATTATATAAATTTGATTCTTTTATCGAAGCTTTTGATAATTGCTTCAAAATTTTCCAAGTTTTATCGTTAAGTAATCCATTAGGATAATCCTTTCGATATAAAATTACAGAACATTACAGCGCTTTTATCATTTTTAAATTCCGCAAACAAACAAAATTAATTACTATCTTTTTTTTATTTAAATATAAATATAAAATATAAAGGTGGTATATTCATCGATTAAGGCTTAAGTCATTTTAAATCCGACGTTTTAACTAAAAAAAAAATATTTTGATTGATGATAACCATAATCTTTTAATTCATTTTGGATACGCTTAAGCTTTTTGGTTCTTAAGCTTTATGCTTCACAATGAGAACCATCTCCTTAAAATAAAGTACGTAATTCTTTTTTAGTAAAATTATATTGCCTTTAAACATAAGTGAATCATGAATAAGCATCATGAATCTTAGACTCTTCAATTTTGAATTCAAAATGCGTTTTTATATTTTAAATAATCGTAATTTTTGATTTAAGGTTAAATGCATTTGAAATCAATTTGTTTTATATTTGAAATAAAATTTTAAATACAAAAAAAAAACAAAGTCACTGTTTCGGCTGAAAAGCCTTGTTATTATTTTATTTTATTTTTATAGAATAAACTCAAAGAATTAAAGTTAATATTACAAATTAAAACACAACACGTTTATTTTCTTAAAATTCACACACCTTTTATTTCTTGAGAGAATGAATATGACAATTCCGAATGACGTTTCTATTGACATTTTTTGATTGACATTTTATGAAAGTTTTATATGGGCTTATGTACATTTTATTAGGCGCGTTCGATGACCGATGTTGAGTAGCTCCGTGCGTTCAACAGTCACTGTGTATTTGATACTAAAAGACTGTTTCTTGTTTTAAGGTTTCGTATAGTTTTAATCAAAGTTATTGTCACTTTCAATCTAAATTGATAAACATTTGAAATAAACAAACGTTGAACTCAAAACAAAGACGAAGGCAATTGAAAATAAGTTAAACGTGAACAGAATGTAATTACTCTACTACCTTATAACAAAGTTGAACTTATTTCATTTTAAGTTGGTTTTTGCAAAATTGATTTTTAAATTGATCCACTTTATGATTTTCAAGGAAACGCGTTTAGTCCTAAATTGTTAACGTTTTACTTCGATTCAAAGTAGGTTTTTTGATTCTACGTTGTTTTTTAGCTCAGTGTAGGCTCAAGTCCCGACACAAAATACGCCAAGTTGAAGTCTGCGAAAGTTCGAGTTCTTGTGCATGGCGAGGCTCTGCTGTGAACTACACTTTTACGGACCGCGACGATGTTCTGCGTTGATCTTGCGTTTCTTGAACGTTGGCTGATCGTTTACTGAACATGCCGTTTCAAATTTGGCCACCAAACAATGAAGAGTCGACTGTGAAGGGCCGCCACGTCTATTGTAAAATGGGCCCAATGTTCGCAACGTTTGCGTTAACGAAAGTTTTATCATTTGAACGTGCTGTTTAATCGTAGAACTTGCCATGATGATTTGAACTGAATTATAAAATAATGATTTGACAGATGACAATTAAAAAACCCTTTAGCATTTTAAATTTGTTAAGAAATGTATGCATTTCATTCGATTCCTAGTTTTGGTTTAAGAGCTGTTTAAATATAACAGAATTAAAGCCATAACCGTCAATTACTTAGATGACATACTCTCATATACCTAATTGGAAAACAAGATTTGATTGTGCTTCCTAAGCTTAATATGCTGTCTAAACCGAACAATACCTATAAAATTAAACTCTATGGTGGCACAAAGTAAGCCATATATAAACATAATATGCCATCTTATATGTCCGTAGGGCTTTTTTGAGAAAGCACTTTTTATGACAAAAGTATAAGCTCAAACAAGACAAAAAAATCGTTTATTTTAACATTTTAAAAATTTTAAGGATGCACCTGAACTAACATCTGGTACGCATTCGTATATAACTTAGTGTTTGTAATGAACACATTAAGATCTGACACTGCAGTAGTGTCAGTGGCGTAGTTACCTCTGTATCAGCTGTATCCATGTAACAGGGCCCCCGAGATATAGGGGCCCCAAAGATATGGAGACGTGTAAAAAAATTCACTTAGATATTTAATAAAGTTTTATTACAAAAAAATGTTCCGATGATCATTTTTTACATGCGTCAAATATTTTTTTCCTTTGTATCTTTTTCTTTTTTTCATGTCTTACCAACCAACAAAACTACAACTTCAACCTGCAATCACTTTTTTATTCGAGCTTTCAAAATATATCGTCCTGCCTGACACAGCCACCAACTCCAACATCACACAGAAATACAAATATATACATTTTTTGGTAACAGTATGAAGCGCTGGTCTTTGCTGCACAACGATTCATTCGAAAAATATAAAATTACCCTTAAAAAGGTTTGTCCTACGAGATGGTCGTCACGAAATTATGCACTATGTGGTATAAGATCAAACTATACATTGATAATGAAAATCTTACACCAAATCAATTTTACCTCAACAAAAAAAAACGGACGAGACGAATATAAAAATGTTATAAACATTTTAGAGACGTACGACTTTATTGTGTTGATGTCATTTTTTTCTTCGCTGTTTGATATTATAAGTCCAGTTTTCAAAGCCCTTCAAGATGAGGAAAATGATTTACAAAAAGTAAGTATTTTGCTTCAAAATCTAAAAGACGGCCTAGAAAATGAAAAAAATCAAAAGAAATTCAGTGAACTACTTTAAAAGTCCAAGGATTTAGCCAACGATTGGAGTGACGCCTGTCTTCAAAAATAAAAGGAGGAAAATAACGAAACGGTTTTTTGATGAGTTGGCAGAAGATCAAGAAATTTACTTCAAAGTCAATATTTACTATTCCTGCTTGGAGATTTTGATTGGACAAACTCAGCAAAGATATCAAAGCCTTCATAGTCTTAGTAGTATGTTTGAAGTGTTGGAACCGGATAAACTTTTATCGTTCTCTAATGATGAGATAAATCAACGTTCAAAAAAGCTAGTTTAAAAGTACAATACAGATATATCTGGTGATTTCTGCAATCAACTAATTGCACTAAAAACATGCCTTAAATCCGAAATCCGCAAAATTCATTCCATAAAAGAACTTGCTAAATTATTAGTAATCGAATTTAATAGTCTTGCTTCTAGTTTTTCTGAAGTAATAACAGCATGCTTTCTCTTTTTGACTCTTCCGGTCACCACAGCAACAGCTGAAAAATCTTTCAATGGGACAGAAGAGGTTTTCAGATTTATCACTTTTATCAATAGAAGCAGATAATCTTGAAAAACTGAAATCTTCTTCAGGTATGGAAGATTTAATAAATAAATTTGCAGAAAAAAAGGCAAGGAAAGTATTACTTTGAGAAGAAGTGCAAATATTATTAATTTTTTTTTTTTGAGCTTTATAAAACATGTATCTATATATTATGTAGTATGTATTTATGTTAAAGTTCCTATGTCGTTATACATTGAATTAAATTTAACTTATTAATTGACGTTAGTGTTTTAATTTAAAAAAAGGTTATAAGGTTATGGCCCAGTTTTGGTAAGAGGTGATGGGGCCCAAAAAAATGGATACAGGGCCCCCAAAGGTCTAGCTACGCCACTGAGTAGTGTTATCATTTTTCAAGAATATTTAACAAATAATAAAAGTTTTCCACCCAAGGTTGGAAACGTATGATGTTCTTTGAATTGTTCATATATTTTAATGCAGGGCGAACGCAGGTGGGGTTTTTTGGGGTTAAACAAAATATCTTGTAGAGGGGAACAAAATAAATTGCGTTAGCTGGAGAGACCAAATCTTTGAAACCTCTTAGACTATTTTGTCTGCTGTTAGTTGGGAAATTTTATGAAGTCAGGCTGGTGGTTTTAATACTTGGAAGCATGCAGATATTAGCAAGCATTTCATTTAATTTCGATCTATAATATTTAGGAGGTCATTCATAAACTTGAATGTTTTTTTCTCGAATCGATACTTTTCATACAATCGTTTTCGTTTATTTAAAAGGGGTCCAATCAGGTTAGGTATAGAGGTTTCTGCTAGTTGGGATAAAAATATAGGTATACATATAAATAATATATTTATAATATATCAAAATATTGATATATTTAAGTCTTTTGATATTTAAATTTTTGTTTTTAAATGTTCAAATAAAATGTCTCGTTACTTAATTTTACCAATCAGTTTGTTCATTTTCGACGTTAAAAAGATTTAGAAACAGCTGAAACATACATAGGTTCCGTCGAGTTTATTTTTAGACTACAGATTGTCGTTTTGAAATGGGTTTAAATATTCTATGAATAACATAAATTTAAGTTTAATTTAGCAAAAACAAAATCATAACTTATCAAGGAACTATGAATATGACCCTATGTCATTCAAAATCATTACTTCTAGTATTTTCATGGTGAGTTTGAGAAAAACGTGTTTGACAATTTCAAAATTCAATCTAACAATCTACGGTAAATTTGAATATACGGAAACAAACAAAATAGAAATGTGAAAACAAACAAATCTAACCTCATCTCTTTGTTTCTGGAACTTAAATTTATTCATGTTTGAATTTAGCCTAAGAATGATGGGATCCACAACGGCAAGGAGGAAATAAGGCATACAAACTTATACATGCATAATGCATATATACAAATTAAATTTTAGTTTTGAAGTCAAAGTCAAACTGTTTTGGCAATCGAGAAAGCAAGTGTATCTGTAATTTTTATTTTTACGTGTGCATGTTTTACAATGTTTAATATCGTAAGTAGATATAATTATCAATATCTAATAAATATATTTGCCAAAGAATTACTCAATATTTCTCAATTTAGAAGTTTTCATTATTTGACACGAAATGTTCATTTTTGTTAATAAAATATGAATATATGTAGATACTTAGGTACCTATGTACATTTCGTTTGAAATTTAAAAACAACAACTTAAAATTAAGACAAAAATCATATTACTCTAAATCAATTCCAAAATTTAGTATACCGACAATTTTGTTTTTTATCATAATTTTATCAAGAATAAAGGAAAATGAAATAAAACAGTAGATACAATATACAAAAAATACAATAACAAAAATACATCAAAACACAAATGCGACGGCAAAATGACAAAACTCCTTCATCCTTTTCAATACCTTATTCCTTTTAGTTACAAGTTTTCTGTGTTGATTCCGAATGTTTGATTCACACATGCAACCAATTTCGTAGTAAATTGCACTGCCTTACCGACATTCCAACAAAACAACCACACTTGTTTTGTCTTTTCCAGAGCGAGATAGAACTAACCGACCAGTTTCTATCTTGCGCAATGGGGTTTCGTTCCTTTCCGTTACACATATCCGAAATCCGAATACAAGTACAAGTCATATCCCCACTTCATTTATATCTTACCAAACCAGCCAAACTCACTTGACAACTTTTTCTGTTGAGTTAAATAACGCCTCTTTACAGCTAGCACACAAAAACCCTTGTTGGCTGCACAGCCAATCACATGACGGATATAAAACGCCACAATGGTGGCCAGATTAATTGAATGAGATCTTCAATAAATTGTTGATGGGTTGGTATTACGACCCGTACTATATACCTACATACATATATAGCATAAGACTCCTACTACAAATCCCCGGACACGACTGGGGCGTACTGGCGATAATAATTCATGTCCTGATGTGGATTTCCAGTACGACTCCTAATTGGTATTTGGTTCTTCGAGGCAAATGAGAATTCCAACGTCAATTTCAACGTAATTGTGTTTTTTGGTTGATATCTGTAAAACGAAGTAAAATAGAGATAGAGTCCTGTTTCCTGACTCCCGACTCCTGAAAGAGGGCATAAGAGCGAAGTGAATAATTACACACGTATACCTCTCTAGCTAGAACCCGTACTATCACACATCCTTATGACCGACCAAATGAGAAGAATAAATTAAGTTCCCTCGTGTAATTGGATGTAATTCAATTTCAAATAATTGATGCTGAATAGCTGACTAAGTTAAACGAAAACGAAAAGAATATAAGTGATTTTGATGGAATTGTGCGCAGTATAGGGAGGAAGGCGGGCTGTCGGGCGGTAGGGCGGTAGGGCGCATCTACCATAAAATCCTTAGTTTAAATTTAGAATCTAATGGGCGAGGGTTTTTATTAAAGTCAGAGACAATTAATTTTAATATCTGCTGTGCGTGCAGTGTCACCGTGAATATTATTTTGTGTGGCATGTAATGTAGATGGAGCTCCATTGTAATTTAGTGAAATTGAAACCCGAGTTGTTAGCGCAGGTTAATTGTGATGAAGGCAGATTAAACTTGAACTAATGTAGATAATGTATTGCATGTATAGGTAGGTATCTACTATCTAGGTAATGGTATTTTGTTTTTCACTGGAAATCATTAAAACTCAGGGAAGGTACTTTTTTTTAGTGCTTAAAAAATATAAATAAGTTACATGCAGGAAGGTTTCCATTAAGCCAAGGTAGGATTTTCATACTAATAAAATCAAATTATCTGTAGACACATAAAGGCGTATAGGTTTGTTTCTTTAATTGTTTTAAATTATGTTCAAGCTCATACGAAACCTTCTTCACGGTCTACAATTCGGCTGACTTCAAATTTAAACACCTTCGATGAAGATGTCTTTGCCTAGACGAAGTATGTACAGCATTTTTCAGAGTTAAATTTGTAGTTTTCCAATCCAATAATAATATGTGTACAAATGGTATCTTCATAATGTGCAACATGTGGATATAGATACATAATTGAAATGTTCATGTACTTTATCGACAAAATGAATCCATCGTGTGTTTTCCTAAGGTGCTTTAGAACTTTAAATAATATTACAATACAGTAATATTGTTGGAGTAAATTTTAAGATGTTAAAGTAAATGGCTCGCATTTCATGGCGTTAGTTTTTCAATATTTCTAATTTCTAATTTGAAATTAATTTGTATACAATAAATCTGCACGTAAGGCCTCAATATGGTGGCTTGAATATTGGCTTCCCATACTTTAATATTTACTGTTTGTCTGTTACCTATATCGCTGACTTAAATTATCCCATGAAGAGTAGTTGAAAGCCGTAAAGTCGTTTAGGGCCAGTCAACATAAGACACTGCACATAAAGTTGTTAATTCGGACCAATAATGCCGCTCAACTTTAAACACCTATATGGATCTAAAAATATTGTAAGTTCAATAGTTTCTACGCACTTAAACGACAATTTTACTTATCGAAATAAGTTTCAAATAATTAAACAGCTTACAATGGACTAAGTCATATAAATATGAACTTTGCGAAAAGAAGATTATAATTTTGAGAAATGGCAACCGTTGTATTGAGTAGTACCAGTGCAGTGGTGTGAAGGTAAGTGCGTAGGTTTGTCATGCCAGAGGTCTTGAGTTCAATCCCTGCTTGCAGTTCTAAAGTTCTTTTCACGGGCACTGCCACTTGTTAGGGATTTATAAAAAGAGGCTGGGATGCGACCCATACTGATAACTTCCCATCACGTCTGTCGATTTGTCTTACTTAAAAGTTGTATGTTTTGGTGTTGGGTTAAAAAAGTTGCTATAGTTGAATTATTCTTAAAAAAATTCAAATTATTAACAATATTTTTGATACAAAGAAATAGTTCAGTTTGAAAATCTAGTTTTGTTAAATTGTTTTTAGTCGAAAACAAATTTGTACAAATATAAGTAGAATTTCTTAAATTTTTAGAGATATCAAGAACCGAACATCAATTTTTACCAAATTTGAGTACTATTTCGTCTTGATTTTATTTTTTTTTTTAATAAAAAAACGGACTGTTAAATTTTCGGAAAAAAAAGACTGAATATTGAAAACAATATTTTCTCTGAAATAAAATAGAAAATATGACAATGAAGACAATATTTTTAATTTTAGAAAAGCTATTTGTGTCGAAAGTAAATTTTTACCAAGTTTTAGTATTGTTTAGGTTTTTATTCTTTTTAAGAAAACTGTAAATTCTATTGTTCTCAATATTTTACTGAATGTTGACAACCAAACGCAATTTTCTTGAGAGCCCTTTCTTATTATTAAGAAAATAATTATCAACAACTATGAAATATGTTTCTCGGAAGGTTATTTTTATCAAAAACTAGTACGAATATTTAATGAAAAAAACATAAACTACAATCCTTCTAGAATCTTTAAGCCTATAAAGATTTTCGAAAAAAATGTACCATCTCAAAATTTTCGTAAAGGAAAAACCCAAAAATTGAAATATTGAAGACATAAAGAATGGTCATTAGAAATTCGCATTAAAAATCATGGATCAAAGAAAAATTGTAAACAAGCTCAGAACTGAGCCACACTCAGCTCAACTTTCAGCACACGAAAAGAAGAAGCCCGAAATTAAGATAGTTCACCAAATGATATAGAACACAAATTTTATAGTATTCGAACGACACATGTAACCCTCTGTGCATGTTTAAATGTACCTACGGAGTATTATTCTTATTATTTTATTAATTCCTAATTGACTTTCGGAAATACCTTTCTTTATGTAGTTCTTTGAGAACAACAAAATATATTTTATTGGAAGGTTGGTTTCAATATTAAATAAATTAAGCAATGTATAAATTGTATTATAGCATTATAACATGTTCGTAATTAAATAAGTAAGAAATATCGAAATATAGTACAGTACCTGGTCTGCGGGCGGAGCTTTTTAATTTCGCTAGAGCAGATCTGGTAGGAGCATGCACCAACTAGTTATTAAAATTTGGTAGGAAGAAAGCATGCTCGACGGGAGTGAAACTTAAGCACCATCTGCGCGATCCATAAAAAAGGTGACCGCCTTCTCTGCGCGAACTACAGAGGCATTATTCTTTTAAACATCGAATACAAGATCTTGTCGAGCGTATTATGTGAACGCCTGAAGTCCCTACCAGTGTGGCTTCAGGCCTGGAAAATCTATCATCGACTATTTTCACTTTACGCCCAATCCTGGAAAAGACCCAAGAATATAACATCGAAACACACTATCTTTTTATCGATTTTAAAGCAGCTTATGACAACGTAGACAGGAACGAACTATGCCGTGCCATGTTGAGTTTTGGTATGTCTACCAAACTGATACGACTTATCAGGATGACGTTGGAAAATGCTCTGTGCTCCGTCAAAATTGGAAGAGACTGGACCGAAACCTTCGAAACCACCAGAGGACTTCGACAAGGTGATGCGCTATCATGTAGCTGCTTCAATATTGTTCTTGAAAGAGTGGTGCGCAAAACCAATGCCAATGCAAGTGGCACCATCTTTCAAAAATCCAAACAATTTCTTGGATATGCAGATAACATCGACATTATGGGAAGAACCAAACGTGCAATGAAGGGTGCTTTCTCTAATGTCGAGTTTGAGTTGAAGAAAATGGGTCTTGACATTAACGAGGACAAAACGAAGTATTTACTGTCGTCAAATAAAGTCGATTCACACAGTAGACTTGGTCAAAATGTGACAATTGACAGGTACAACTTCGACGCGGTAAACGAATTTGTTTATCTGGGCACTGTTGTTAGTTCTGCAAATGACATAAGCGCGGAGATAAAACGCAGAATTACCCTTGTTAATAGCTGTTTTTTTGGCCTAAGTAAGCAGTTGAGGAATAAGGTCCTATCGCGAAGTATCAAAGACACTGTACAAAACTTTAATCATCCCAGTCTTGCTGTATGGTGCAGAAGCATGTACCCTCTCCCAGGCGGATGAAGGATATCTTGGTATTTTCGTGAGGAACGTTCTGCGTACGATCTATGGCTTGTGTCGACAGACAAAGAACACCTGGCGGAGAAGATTTAATCAGGAGTTATACGAGCTGAACAGCGACTTGCCACTGGTCCAAAAACTACGTGTACAACGCTTAAGATGGCTAGGGCATGTCGAGCTAATGAACATCGAAGCTCCAGCCTGAAGGAACAAGAAGCAGAGGCAGGCATCATCTCCGGTGGAATGGTATTCGAAACTGGAGGCAGCAAGCTAGAGATCGAGTAAGCTGGCGAAAGTTATTACTTAAACCCAGAAGCACTATGCGCTTTAGCGCCAACTAAAGTAAAGTAAGCAGGTACAGTCCCTGGGTATATTATTAGACGCATTTTAGAATTTAATTTAAATTTAAATTTTAATCAAGTTTTCGAATATTGTATACATTTAAATTATTTTGTATGCATAATAAAAACTATTTCTACTTTTTTATAAAAATAAAACAACAAATTTATAGAATTTTTTTTATAATATTTAAAAATCTTGTGTATAACCTAAAAGTTATAAAAATTCTGCAGTGCGTCTAATAATATGGACAAGTACTGTTTGTTTAATAAATAATACAAAATGTAGCAATTTAAATGTGATCCACATTGATAACTTCCCGTTGCGTCTGTCGATTTGTCTTGCTTAAAACTTTAACAAAATGTTCATGACAATATTTTTTGTTTGATAGATAATTTTTTTCAAGAGATATCGAGAATCGAACATCAATTTTGAACAATTTTTTGGTAGGTCATTTTTATGAAAACAACTAACTTTTGGATATTGCTGAAAATTGAACACAATATTTTCTATAAGATAAAATTAGTTTGATTTTAATTTTGAAAAAAATGCTCAAGAATCGTTTCTTACGATCTTTTAGTAATGTTTGTTTTAGGTTTTTATTTTTTGGAAGAGTGTCAATTCGATTTTTTTCAACATTTTACCAGATGTCAAAACCCTTATTCTTCGTTGCCTAAAATTAATTTGTAATTTTTTGTTCGGTAAATATTAGAGGTGACAATTATTTTTTTTAGGTTTTTTTATTTATAAGAAAAATACGTTGGTCGATTTTTTGGCCAAAAATATACTTATTTGGTATCACGTCAAAAAATATATTATACAATTTAATTCAAGTAACCTTACTGGTTGAGGAATTTTTTTTTTAAATTGCTATGGTAAAAAAAACCATCACAAGTGGTTCTTGAGATATGAACAACCAAAAAAGCTTCCTGAACGTACCTATACTTACGGACGTACGAACACACGCAATAACAGATATCTCTCTAAAAATATTTTACTTAGACTATAGGGACCTTGAAAAGTCGAGAAATGTCAAAATTTTCAATCCAACCGATTACAATAACTTCTATGGGAAGTTTTTAAAACCATTTAATATTTTTTGACAAAGATGTTTTTTTCGGGATTTTAAAAATATCGGGATCGTAAAAATTTAAAAAAATATATTGGAAAACTTTAATTTTTTGGTAAGAGGGATTTTAAACAATACTTTATTATGAAAGGACATTATACTCTAGCCCATGTTAATACATTAAATGAGATTCCATGAGCTTCCTTGGGTTTACCAAGTGAAATATGGCCAAATTTCAAGAAAGTCCAATAGCGAACTTGAAACAAAGTGAAATAAGGATAAATTGGTTTCATTTTGCTTTAAACAGCATAAATACAAATTAATTGGGTGGCGCAACAATTCGTAGAGAACCAGGGCATAGTGACTTACAACTCCCAACCATTCCTGTGTGCGAGTAATTGCAGGAATGGAGGGACCTATAGTTTATAATGGAAGCACTTTTTCCATGACAAGCATTACTTGGAGAATTTGTTTGACTCTATTCGGCAAACTTTTTCAAGGTTATTGCTGGCTTAGTTGATTTTCGTTTTTGTAGCAAGATTCTCGAAAATCCATTACACTCTGAAAAAAATCAATGCTCGGTTTAAATTTTGAAGTCGCCGTTGTACTTTTTGTCTTTAAAGCCAATACCGGTGTTAACATTTCTATTGATAGCCGAACACTGAAGGCGTGATAATTTATTTTTTTTAATTAAAATATTATTGCAAAAATTGTATTACCCATGGCATGACGGTTGGTATGGACTCTCTTTATACGAAAAGGCATTAATTATAAAGTCATATACAACAATGAATTGCGAAAGCTCAAGACGCTAGAGGTTTGCGTTGTATGCATCTCTCTCAGTCAAGGGAAGCGGATGTATATGATTGCGGCTTATGCGGCTTGAGCTCCGAAGGTTATACTTACTTTGCTTAAGAACTCGAGATTATTTTTAGGGAACTGAAACTGAGCTTGGAAGAAAACTATTTCATCTTGGTCGGTAATTTGAACATAAAACATGAAGATTGGGGAAATAAACAAAGTAATCCCATAGGTAACCATTTTTTTAATTTGATGAATCGTTACAGCGTTGAATATGGCGTCGACCTGCTGGCTACTGAAAGGCCATCGTATCCAAGAAGCGGCTCCTTTCTGGATCTTTTATTGTACGAAACCAGACTGACTGTAACAGACAAAGTGGGTAATCACCCTCGAAACTGCTTACAGACAGTCGAGTACGACAGTGATCACTGCGGACTGGTTGCTGTAATGCAGATTCCGAACGAACGCGTGGATTTGGAAAAATACGTTGCAACGCACTCTTACAATTACAGTAAGATGCGTTGGCCTTGTTTCACCAATGCCTTAGCGAGAGAACTTCGTTCGAGTGACATAGCCCCCCCAAACAATAGAAACCTGACAAATACAGAAATTGGCCAACATTTACAACAGATGGACGAAACAATAAAACGAACAATTCCAAAGTACAAACAACGGGACCAAATAGACGCATTAACGCACTACGTAGGCACAAGAGTGGCTTACTGACAAGACTCAAAAACTTGTACAGACGACTTATAGACCCACACGACTTGGAGGTTAGGACACTGAAGTTGTCAATAAAAAATGTCAATCTGTTGATTAAGGAGAACTACAGGCTTTCAATTAACAAGTACTGGGACCGCAAGATCCGGTCAGTTAATTTGAGTGACCCTAGTATGTTCCCCAAAATCAACAAGATATTCAGGAAAAACAACGACAATGACCTTCCGAGTCTGAAACTCCAAAGAACTGAAGAGAACAGAGACGTACTCAGGACAGCGCAAATAGATCCAGAGGAAGCCATCTTTGACGATGACTTTTACATAATTGAAGATCCGAAGGAAAAAGTGGAGGCGGTGGGAGCTGCTTTCCAGCAAGTGTACAAGGTGAATGTTAGCATTCGCCCCAACCACGACCTGGAAAACAGAGCCCTACTTAATCACTTTTACCTCCGTAATGATATCACACATTGGCGATCTGAGAACCGCGGTTTCATGCGGTTCAATGACGAGTCCTTGGAAAATGCCATAATCGCCGAGCAAACGGGACCAAGTCCCTTGTTAGTGACGAAGGTTGAGCTTCAACTCATCTTCAATTCAATAAAAAATAAAAAGTCAGTAGGTGTCGATGGTATATCCAACGTTGTACTAAGGCATCTACCGATAGAAGCAATTGACATTTACACCACGCTCTTCAATAATGCACTGAATAATGCATATTACCCAGTGCATTGGAAGACCGCTGTGGTTCATCCTCTCCCGAAAAAGGGAAAGGATAACTCCAACCAGTCAAATCTTCGGTCGATAAGTCTTCTTCCAAACATCAGCAAAGTTTTCGAAAAAATCATTAATAGGGCTCTGACTAAGTGGGCTGCGGACAACAAAATAATTCCGGATAAACAGTTCGGGTTCAAGGCGGGTCATGACACAATTCATGCTGCGTCTAAACTTGTTTCTGATATCCAATGGAATAAATCAAAACAACAATGCACAGGTGCTGTTCTGGTTGATTTGGAAAAGGCCTTTGACACCGTATGGTTAGAGGGTCTTTACCTAAAACTGAGCAGGCTTGGCATTAGCAAGCCATTGTTGTATATACTTTATGATATGTTTAACGGTAGAAAGTTTGTTGTCAAAATTGGCAATGTAACTTCTAACATACTCAATTAAAAATGCTCTTCAACAGGGAGCGGTGAATTCGCCGATTCTCTTTAGCATTTACACCAGCGATCTGATAGGTAGTCTTACAAGGGCAATTGCTTACGCCGACGATCTAATTGCGTACAGAACGGCCAGAAAGGTTGAGGTTATTAGAATTCTCTTGCAGCGTGATTTCGACAAGATTCAGCGATATTGCGACGACTGGAAACTGAAAATAAATGTCCAGAAGTCGGAGACAATTCTGTTCCGAACTCAGTTGGCTGGGACCACGAGGGATACGTGTAAGAATTGGCCCAAGATGGTTTTTGTATTTCGACAGACATATAAATGCTGCTCTGACCAGGGCCAGAGGAGCCTTCCATCTGGCTTGACCCCAGAGTGAAGGTAATTTGCTACATGGCCCTCATAGGGCCAATGATCGTTTATGGTTGTCCTGTGTGGTTCAACGTTGCCCCTTTCCAGATGGAGAAGTTTCGGGTGTTCGAGCGGCAGTGTTTACGACGCTGTACCGGCTTATTTCGAACAGATGAGTCTTCTCATGTGCATTACTATTCGAACGAGGTCCTATACAACGGGGCTCGAATCAACAGAATTGACAATTTCGTGATAAAACTCGTTTGAGGTCACATTGCAAGAGCTATGCCTTCAACCATCAATTTAATTTTCGGGGCGTTCTATCCGAACGACGAGTATTTTGAAAGTGCACGTTTGTGCGGGTTCATTCCACCAGAGGCATTCCTCTTTTTAGATAGAAGCGGTCTGATACAGGATAGATTGGCAGTTCCGTTAATCTACCACGTCAGACGAAGAACCGTGGATAGGCGACTCCCGTACAATCGGGATGTCATGGCACAAGGCAGAGCAGAGCTCCTTCGGTTTAGCAGGGCTGTGTCCGAACGGGACCGAACTGATAGGGTGAAGCAGGAGAACCAGTTTTGGTGGCTTCAATCAGCACTTGATATTGGGTTGTCGGGATGGGGTTTTAAGCCTTGGTGGGCTTACATACTTGTTTTATAGTTTTAGGGTTTAGTTTTAAGTAGAATAGGCATGGTGGCACAAAAAAAATACAAACAAAAATAAAAAATAAAAAACAAAAAGATTTAAAAAAAATAAAAAAACATACAAAAAAAGACAATAAAATATAAAAACAAAAAACGTTAGATTTGCTGCTGTGGTTGTTTGTAGGTAAAATAGGTAGTTTAAGTTAGTTTTAAGTTTTATATTAGAAATCTTATTTTAAGTAGTTTTTAAGTGAAAATAAAAAGGATATTGATATTAGTTTTTTAAATTTTCTAATGAATACAAAAATAAATGAAATTGAATTTAAGTTAAAATAGATCTTAGGGCCGAAAGGCATTAGTATTAAGTGTTATAGTTTAACTAAGAGTGTCCGTATGGGACCAGTTAGTAAGTTGTAAGTTATGGTTAATTATGTTAGTTTTATGAATTTTAGTCTAGCCTTAAGATAGGTTTAAGAATGAATAAATAAAAATGAATTAAAAAAAAAAAAAAGTGCTATGTACTGTCATGCGAGAGGTCTTGGGTTCGATCCCTGGCTATGCCACTTAAAGTTTTTTTTTACGGGTACAGTCTCTTTCGAGGAATTGACAAATTCTCCAAGAGTAATTCTTGTCATGATAAGTGGTTTCCATCCCTGACAACAGTACTCGCACACAGGAATGGTTGAGAGTTGTAAGTCATTATATGTTTTATTTTATTTTATTATTGCTAAAATTACTAAAGAGAAATTGCTCCAACAATATTACTATACAGAGCGTTAATTATAATATTACATTAAATACTCAAACGTTTGAATTTTAAGCAATGTTTTTGTGATTAAACATCCGTTGATTACTTTTTTTAGAGGTATGACAAATCTCTGGTCAATTATATCAAATCAGAAAAGATTGTTAATTCTTTTTCTAAAGCTAAACATTTTTTTACAAATTATTTTGAGTAAAATTATCAACGAATTCCAAATTGCACTTATTGACTTCAAATATTTTGTTAATATCAGCCAATTTGTATTCAACAATAAAAACCTTTTTTAATTAAGTTTCATCTTCGTCGCTTTTGTATATGGTTGCCGTGAAGCAAGACAACAAAGTGTTTCTTCTATTTCTGAACGACCATTGTTGATAGTTTTTCCAATGTGTCAGCATATCACCAAATCTTAAAAAAGTACATAGGTACTTTTGTGACTTCATCATCATCACCCTATAGTACGTTATTGTTCAACTTATTGTCAATTTGTATCTTATTTATTATTTGAACACTTACATTAAAGAATTTGCTCACAAATTGATGACACAATCACAATACCCAGAATGTTATCCTTCTCAAATCTTGTTTAACAAAAAAATAACAATAATTTCAAGATTATCTTAAATCTCATTGTCACCATAACCCCGAAAACATGCCCAGATAAAAATTCATTTAAAAATTCTTCATTTGAAAACAAAACCAAGAAAAGTGATAAATAAAGAAATCAAGTAAAAGATACCGACAAAATTAGTCCCCAAAAATAATAATAAAGGAATATAGCTTTAACAACAATTCACAACAACAACAATATAATAATTCCTTATTCGCTTCAAAGCATTAAATCACCGAAAAAATTCTTCTTGTCTCACCATCTCACCACCAACGAACGTCCAACGTTCAACATGAGGCATAAAGTGTTGTAGGTCTTCAAAGCATTCTTGTTGTTCAACAGCACGATTATCGCAACAAAAACCAAAAGCAACAACAAACAAATGAAAACAAGTATTAAAAAAGATCCGGGATCGATTTGATTTTAAGCTGCTGCTCCTGCTTCACGCCCGCCCTTTGCAAAGATGTTGTATAGGTCTCTATGAAACAGAGACCTACCGCGATGGATACGATGATGATGATGGTGTGAGGCAAAGGCACCCAACGAATGCTACGAGTTTCACGCCACATAATTCACGAAGAGAACAGCTTAATCATAATAAAAGAGTATATCTTTGATCCCCGAAGCCCAAAATGTTCAAACACGGTGAGGTGGTGCGCTCGGCGGCCGGCGTGGCGGTGGTACTGAGTGAGCTAAGACTAAGATACAGTATCTTCACATTACCAAGCTGGTGCTGTGGTTGCGGACTGAAGTAGTAGACACTCACGTATCAGCGAAGGCTGCAGCACGGATAGAATGATACAAAATTGATGCATTTTAGGAATGTATCTGATAGCATATCCTTCTTGATAAGATGATATAAGTAAGATGTAAGAAAAAGTAACACGTATTGAACTTTATAGACTTATATATACATACTTTATTAAAAAGTAGTCATTTCATACAATGTTTCTTAATTGGAGTCCTATTTTTTAATAATTAAATGTATTTATGACGGAAATCAGCAATTTCGCAGAAAGAAATACAAAACTTATCAAAACAGTTTGTTGTAATACTACAATATTTTGTACCTGTTACTTCTATCATACATTAACCAAATTTAAACATTTTCAGTTTTCTATCTGATATCCAAAAATAAATTCTTATTTTCAGTTAAATAGATAAATCAAGTGGTGCAGAAATCCGTTGAGCCAAAAATTTAAACAGCATTCATAAACGTTTTGAGATGTGGTTCCCTAAGAGAAAAGTTGCGTTTATTTTTGACCAAAGCGGATTTAAAATTACATATATACCTACACCATTTTGAAAACTACTGTGCATCTAGAATTTAAATTGTCAGATAGTCTTACCAAAAGTGACAACAGACACCTTAGTCTGCCAGTACGTAGTGACAGTTGTAACTTGTTTCCCTATAAGTGTATTATTGTCATTTTACATCTTTTCTTAATCCTTATATTTTCAATAAATTCTGAAGCTTTAGTCTATGGCCACTTCAAGTGCATAGTTATAAAGTTGTGTCAATGCCCTAAACACAATGTTTAATTACGTTTTACAAAACAAAATAGGAATTTGGATTGATATTTTACAACGGTTTCTGTTACCATTATAGAGTAATTGTTTTAATATAAGGTTTTGAAATTGGCGTCAGTTGATTTTGGGGCCCCATGGAGGCCATTTTGTTTTAGTGACATTTTTGTCAAATCTTTTGTGTATGCCAAATCTGCATAGCAAGTTACACGTTTGAACAGCAAGTTCGCTCCACCACCAACAAAGTGTCATAGGTCAAAAAGGGTCGAAGAGGGTGCACCAAATTTCTAACGAAATCGCCGAAAGTGCGACGATTGTTAGCTGTGCCAGTGCAATGGGAATAGCCATTCCACCAGTTGTCCTTTTTAAAGGAAAACGACTAAAGCCTGAATTCACGGACAATTTGCTAATAGGGTCTTTAGTGAAGATGACATCAAAAGGATACACGAATTACTCTATACGTTTGTAGAGTTCATATCACATTTGGGCAAGTTCAAGACTCCGGGGCCTAATTTGTGATGGTGCAGCCTATCACCTGAACTATTCAATCGTAGAGGAGGCAAAGCGCTATCAAATAACTCTTTACTGTCTGCCATCAAATACGACGCATGAACTGCAACCTCTCAGAGAACGAAAAAAGTCATCCTATTGACTATTTTGGTAGTCAATATGACTGTTTGGTAGACAATTTTTCAGCCGATAGTTGCGATAGTCAATAGAACAATTTTCAGTTGTCAATTTTGGGATCCGAAATTTGTTTACAATTTGGTAGTCAATATGACAACTGTAGTAGTCAATATGACAAGTTTGGTTAGAAGAAATTGAAACTACGGTTGTCGTATTGAGTAGTTATAAACAAAAAATCATAATAGTATATTTGCGCACTCTTATCCATGGTATTGTGTAAGAGTGCGCAGCTTGATTTGTAAGAGTGCGCGGGAGCTATTTATCACAAAAATCGCAAAAGAAAATGCCTGTCTTAAAATAAACAGTGCATTTTTCGTGCCACCATTCCTTGCATGACGAACATTCTATCCAGTCATCGACTAAAGGTTCGGAGTAAATTTCCAGACATCCTAGACAGTTCCATTCGCTTCTAGTTGGCGTTATGTTTGGCTTTTTATTTTTTGTCGAATTTGTCTTTGCTTTCTTTTTGGTAGGAATTGATTCTTCCAGCTGCTGCTTAAATGGAGAGCTGCTTATTTTGTCAGATCTTTTTTTCGTTCTGTTTGACCTTATAAGATCACCACGGGGTAGGGGTGCTACCTCGAATACCGATAAAAAGGGATCATTTATTGATTCGGATCCACTAGGCTTATTTGTGAGTGGGTCAATGGTCAATGACTAATTCTGACACTATTCCTTGAGCAGCATTGTCCACAGGATCAATTGATACTAGGTACTGTCTCAGCTGGCTCCAGAATTGGTGAAAAGTTCCCATCTTCTGGTGGTAAGATTGGTGAAGTGTTTCTTATCCCAGCGGATTCTACGACAGATGGTGTGAGTGTATCGGCATTAGATGTTGCTTGCTCTTCCGGAAGCGGCCTTTCCGTTACAGTTGTGGGTAAGAAATCCTCTTCTGTAAAAACATCGGTATTATATGGACAAATTCCAGTCACTTTGAAGCCTTGGCATTGGCTGCGTTTGCTTCTCTTAAGTAAGCTGGGGTAAAAATTTAAACAATTTGGTCCATTGTAATCGTACGACTCGGATGGTTTAAAAGCCACTTCTCACATTCAGAAGTATAAAATTTCTTAACACTGTTGAAAAAGCAACAGTCAAGAGGCTGTGTTTTGTGGCTACTATGAGGAGGCAGCGTCAAGACGTGAATGTAATTTTGCCGATAGAATTCCACAGCATTAAGAGTGCAATGTGACGCAAGATTATCCATAATTAAAAGAATTGGATTGTCTTGTGAAGGCTTAGCATGTTTTTGGAAATGCTGGAGCCAGTTTGGAAAAATATCGTTATTGATAAAGCTGATATCAGAAACCAACCCAAGAGAAGAAGGTGGGTCATCATCCAGCAGGCTGTCTTTCATTTTCTTGCGCTTAAATATGAATGTAGGTGGTATAAAATGTCTACACTAGTAGAAGTAGGCTGTCTAAGTGACAGATCAGGATGTATCTGCATGAAACCTCTTAGCCAGTCTTTCCCTGCCATTTTAGTGCTGGTATTAAAACGATGAGAAATGTTGTTCCTTACAGCGAAAGAAAACGCGAGTTGTCTGAGACCTTTTGTTGTCAAGCCATAAAACATCCCGTCAACCATCCTGATATATTTACATAGGTCTTGCTTCATTTCTTTTGTAGAAGTTTTGTCAAACCTCCTAGTTTTGTGGCCGGTTTCAAGGACTTTAGTCTTTTTCTGAGCGTAGAGTCCGACATTTCAAGTGATCGAGCCACAGACCTCTTACTTTCCCCTTGTTGTATACGAATTCGGGCCTCTTCAATTACTGAAGCAAGGCACAATTTTCGCTCAGATGTCCTTTGCCTTCTAGACATCCTGAAAATAATTAAAATCTTCTTTAAACTAAAAAAAAAAAACACAAAAACGTACCATGTCGTATAAGAGTGCGCACGCGTACTCTTAGACTTCATTATGGTGCGCACTCTTACACGTTCGGATATGTATTTGGAAAATATATATGTGTTTCGCACTACACTGATAACTAAACTTACCTGTTACTCTAATGTTTTATTTGTTTTCGCCTTTTCAACACTCTGTACTTTGTTTATAGTTTTAACTTAAAGTTTGACTGAAAATTAAATTCGTTTTATTAAAAAAATCAAAGAAAAAGAGCTCAAAAATTAAAACCTACCTAGCACCTCTGTTTACGATCACATTTTGATGAAATTTCACCAGATGGCCAACCTAACTAAGAACTCTCCAAAATGAGTGCATTCAGTCGTCTTTGCCTTCTCAAATTGTAGTAGATTGCTTTGCGCACTCTTATCGACCGCGCACTCTTAGACCATCCTACCCTAGTCAATATGACTACTGCTGTAGTTAATACGACAACTGCGGTAGTCACTACGACAATTTTAGTTGAAAATCAAAATCTAATTTGACTACCGGGTAGTCAATATAACAATTCTCGATATCCAATTTTGGTAGTCAATATGACAACCAAATTGTCATATTGACTACTGAAGTTGTTCTATTGACTACTTTTGTTGTCATATTGACTATACAAAATTCACAATCGAAAATTGTTCTACTGACTTTCAAGTAGTCAATTTTTTAAAATCAGGTTGTCATATTGACTATTTTGGTAGCAAGTACGACAATTTGGCCAAATTTCAAGTTGACTATCGACGATCGTTAATATGACAACCTTTTTTCTGTGCTGGATAAATCAGTCTATCGATCTTTTGAGCGATCAAGAATTGCTTTAGATTTAGAGCAAAGTAGGATAGAAAGTTGAACAAAACAAGTTTTAACGTCATATTATCTAAAGTTTGTACCAAATGTATGACTTACGATTATATAAAGTTAGGATTTTGTGCGACAGAACTGTATTCCTTCGACCTAGATGTCATATCTGAAATTGCATTTGCTCCGTCAGCTCTTTCGGAAAACCATATCAAGATCCTCTCCACAATACACATATGAATGCATAAGTGCACATGCAACGCTTCGGATGATGACTAAGACGATATGCCTCTTTCCACCCTGAATAAAAATGTCGCTGACGTATCGGATCCAGAACCTGTTTTTGGGCTAGTCGCAATGCTTCAAGCTGTCGAGCGCATGGAGAATGAGAAACGAAGCAAGACCGATAAATCTCCATTCCCAAAACTCCTTTCAACGCCTTAGTTCAAAACTAAAAAAATAATTTCGTAAAAAGGCCTTGAACTTTAAAGGTCAGGAGGTGGTTAAATAATTGTTCATTGACAAAAACGAAGGAATCATTGTCATTCATTCGGTCCTGCCTGTAAGGAGGACCGAATGAAGGACGTGCGGAAATATCAAAAGTGCGAAGCTTGGTTTCATGAGCTTTGTGTTGGTTTGACCTCAGAATATAAGGAATTTGAATGTCCTGGAGGAAGCACATAAAGACCTTTTAATCATAAAATCATTAAACTTTGTTCCTATAGTTTTTTTTTTTAAGTTTGTTTGTGATATTTTTTTAAGGATATTTAAGTTTTATTTTTGTATGAAAATAGTGAAGTTTTAAGTTTTTGCGTATGTTTTTTGTTAAATTTAAGTTTTTTGTTTATTTTATATTTTTAACTGAACAGACTGTTTTCTTATGAAATACATTTAAAAGAATATATTTATTAAAATACATTGATTTGTTTGTCTTTTTACTTTAAAAACATAGATAAAATGATAAAGAAAAATACAATATTTAGTTTACTCAGATATTCTCAAAAATCCAGAAGTTATTTAGAAAAATCTTTTAGGTGGGCCTTATTTGGCCCCACTACCTTAGTTCCCACACGTTTGACAAGCGTGAAGTGATGCATGACAAAATATTCGACCTCATTTTATACTTTAACAGCTTCATTCACTAAAAATTCTGACAGTTGATGAAACATTGCAATTCAAAAAAACTATTATTTTTATTTGTTCTCACTTTTTAATTTAAAGATATAGCTGAGGCATTTAAATAATGCGTCTGTCGACCATATAGAAGCTCAAAATAGAAGGGGCAATGATGAACCCTATTTTATCAGCTTATAAAAGAAAATATTGACTACTACATAAGTCATCTTAACTATTTCCTCAAAATATTCATATCTACTGTGTCCTTCCACCCAGAGGAATATGTAAAAAAGGTGAGTACCATCATAAAAAAAAAAAAATTGGATGGCGCTACAGTCCGTTTGAGAACTAGGGCCTAGTGACTGACAACTCTGAACCATTCCTGTGTGGGAGTAGTGTTGTTAGGGATGGAAGGGACCTACAGTTTATATGCCGATTCCGAACGGCTCATTTGAGAAAGCACTTTTTCATGACAAGAGTTACTCTTGGAGGATTTGTCAATTCCTAGCAAGAGGCAGTACCTGTGAAAAAACTGTAGGTGGCATAGGCAGGGATCGAATTCGCATGACAGTGCAACGCACTAACCATCATGCCACGGGCACTACAAAAAAGAGTATCATCGTAACAATAAAATTTATCAACGACATTTCAAATTGAAAATTTTATCAAAATTAGGTTTATATGCATTTTATGAGTCTTTAAATTCAGCATCCCCCCAAGATATATCCATCACATTTTTTATTTACAATGCATAATTAATATTCTGGTGTTTCGCACATAAATAGTGGCAAGTTCATTAAAACGTCGCAAACTATATTTTCTCTTATACGACCACACCACATCTTATTCAAAACCACCCAAAAAGTCTCCTCCGATGTGGAACATCTACAGACATCAAAAAGAAATCATTACCGTAAGACCATCAACTTTAGCATCATAAAAGAATCATAATCTTTTGTGGACAACATCCAGATCCAGCAGCTTCGCATCAAACTAACCAAACTCGACCCGACTCACTATATTCTCTCATATATGAATATGCGCAAGAGTATACTCAAATTCCAACTGTCATAACTCTCTGCAGTTGGCAAGGTTTATCTCATTACTTACACCCGAAAGCCCATTAATGTCAGGTCCGCGTTAAAAATCGATGGATTGGACATTGGACGGTTGGCAAGCTCGTCGGCACAACATCAAAGTGCTTCAAGGTGGTAATTACCAACATACATAGGCCAGGCGCGGCCGGCGGCGGTTACTGCTGCTGGCCACTATGCAGCGTGTAGGTAGGTAAGCACCACTATAACCTACTACGTGAATATTATTGCTTATAAATCCTTAACTACATGAGTGTTGAGCGTCTTGAATGCATGACGGGTCTTGGCATCTAATTGCTTTTATATATGATTTTCTTCAAGACGTGTCGCTCGCCGTCGTGTTGTCGTCGTTTCGCGTCATCTTTGTGTGAACATGGACACATGCATGGAGTCCCAGAGGTCCATCCAGAGACTAGCCTTCATCAGCATATCTTCTTAATTCACACACATTCGCGACTGCTGCGATGCGCGTCGTCGTCGTTGTCGTCCTCATCGTCATCGTTGGATTTAATAAGCTTGTTGGTTGGTAAGCAGGAGGTTCAGCCAATCCCATGCCTGGAATTTTAAGTGACAAAATTCCCTCTTTAATTAAGTATTCCAAAGAAAAACACAGTTCTTCGTTGATATCCTTATATCTTATTCGCATGACCGCAAAGCGTTTTTAAATAATGCTGCGTTTTTTCCTTGACGAACGCCCCCTGGCGACTGATGAATGTAATTGATCGTAATTATGTTTCGGGTTAATTGTATGTGATTAGGGTACTGATGGTGCTGGCGAATAAGGAACCGCAAGCTTTCCGCATCACCTAAATGTGTGATGATGACAAAAACCACAAATGTGACATAAGAATGACAGAGAGAAACGAAATGACGACTGACGGACGGATGACGGACGCAGACGGCTTGACGAAGCCATCACAAACTCCCTTTAAACGTTCTGCTTGATTGGTGTGTAATTTAGACCAAAAGGAATAACTTATTATAAGTGTACTGAGGTTAATGTGGAGTGAATTTATTCATATTCAAATGTATTCTCTTTATTCTCGAAATTATATTCAGTGTCTGATGTGAAAGTTTAACCTCATACCTACCTTTTTTCTTGAATGTGTCATTGGACAAGACAGAAGAATATAATATAAAAATGTAATTCTTCAACTTCTTTATTATGTTAAGCTAAGGTTAAATGATGTGAATCGTATATTTAGGAACATCTGTGTGAGAACTCAACATTTGTTAAGGATTTTCTTTTTACAAAAATAACTAAAGTAAGGCATTATTTTATAATTCGCAAAATGTCCTGCGAAATTAAGAAACTAAAGGAGATTTTTAAGCAAGTTATAAAGCAGTTATACACATTTAATGATTTTTAGCCAAATGAAATATGGAAAAAGGCGAACAACTATACGCGTGTATAGCTTCATGTTGACTTTATAAACATTGTCCTAAAAGTCTCATACATTTTTTTGTCTGCACGTGGTAGGCCGGTAGAAATGGCGATCTCAAGGCAACCTAGCCTCAGATCCAATTAGCGCTGTAGTGCGCCGTTTTGATACCAAAAACTCGTTTGACCTTTGATTGAAAGGGTAAGATTGATAGAGAAGCTTCATAGCGATTATGTTAGAGCCATTTTGTCGCATTGAGAAAAAAGATAAGGTCTCTAATCTTTGTCTCATAGATAGCTCATCAAGTTCTTGGAAGAATGCTTTTCCAAGGCATTTCATTCTGGTGTTTGCCAAAGCAGGAAATTGGCAGATGAAATGGATTATGGTTTAACTTTCTCTTTGGTCACTACAGCTACGGCAAAAGGTGTTGTAAGAGATACCCAACTTCTCTGCATGAACTCCTATAGGCCAATGTCCGGTACAAACAGCAACAATCCTGACTTGCCTTGGCCTGCATAGAAGATCGTTTGTACGGGTTTTGTTATAGGTGGGCCATATCTTCCTAGATATAATGCAGTTGGGTAAATTACTCCACCTTCGGTTTAATTCAGTTTGGTCGATAGAAAAGATTTTAATCAATAGCACCAAGAGGAATGTTAACCATTTCCACAATTGAGCCATGAAGGGCCGATCCTTGCCTGGCTAGCTCGTCAACCCGTTCATTTCCCACGATACCACTATGGCCCGGAATCCAGATCAGGGTGACACCGAGGTTAATATTCAGGCTCGCAAGCTCATCGTGACATTGCTGGACCAATTTAGATGAGGATGAGGCCGAGTTAATGGCTTTGACAGCTGCCTGACTGCCTGTGAAGATAGCCGGATTTTGGTTTTGGTTTGGGCTTTGTTTAAGTACCTTACAAGCCTCCCTTATTTCCAGAAGTTCAGCCTGAAAAACGCAAGCAAAGTCAGGAAGCCTAAAGGATTTAGCTAAATTTAGGAACTCAGAAAAGATCCCAGAACCAACTCCGCACTCCATCTTTGAGCCGTCAGTAAAGATGGTTGTGTCGAAACCTATCGACACGATGTCATCCTCCCAATCTTCTCTGGATGGAAAAATAACCTTAAAATCCTTACTAAGGCTCAAAGTAAGAGTACAGTAGTCAGTGTCTACCGAAATAATATCTGAGGGAATCAATTTCGTGGTGTTACTGTGACCATAAGGTTTTGACAACCAGCTATTTGATTCCTTCAGCCTAATAGCGCTGCAAGAAACTATGTAGTTAAAAAGAAAGGTCGATTGGTAGAAGATCCAAAATAACGTTTAAGGCGTTCATTGGGCAAGTACGAATTTCCCCTGTGGTGCCCACGCAAGCTGTTCTCTGAACGTTCTTTAGCTTATTAATGTTAAAGGCTTTGCTTAGAGCAGGCCACCACACAATCTAACCATATGTTAAGATAGGGCGTACTACGGCTGTGTACGTCCATAAAATCATCTTCGACTGAAGTCCCCACTTTTTGCTGAAAGTTTTGCTGCAGGCGTAGAAGGCAACACAGGCCTTCTTAACCCGTACTTCCATATTTAGTTTCCAGTTTAGTTTAGGGTCGAGTATAACTCCCAAATATTTTGCACTGGAAAACAATGATAGGATTTGACCGTTGAGTCGAGGTAGCGTAAAGGGTGGTACTTAAGTTTGGGTGGTAAAGAGCAGCAGTTCAGTTTTACTCCTAGTCCACAACTCGTGGCCCAGTTGCTAACTTTCTTCAAAGCTGACTCCGTGATTTCACTAATCACAGAGGTGTACTTTCCTGACACCAATAGCTCCAAATAATTCGCATAGGCTACCGCCTTCACTCCACATCTCTTTAATTAAACGAGAATTGTATCCATGACCAGAAGCCATAGAAGAGGCGAAAGGACACCACCCTGGAGTGTTCCCCTACTCGCGTGTTTTGTTGCGATTATATTACCTAGAGAGGCTCGAATCTTCCCACCACTGAGTGGAATAAAATTATTACTATGGTTGAAATGGAAAAAGCTTTTAATGTTTTCAAATCTGTTGCACGTTTGTAAATGATCGGTTGTCCTTTATCTTTTTTTCCTGTAATGTGTTGAAGACGGAAGTCGGCAATAGGACATAAACGTTACCATTCCGATGAATTGCTCTATTTCATCTTTTGCCATGCTGACCGTATTGTTTATAACCAAGGTCATGCATGTTAGTAAAAAAATGACTTTAACGTGTTTTTACTCCCCAACTAAAGCGACAAGGACACCACCACCGCTGTCTTAACAACGGATAAAGCCAACTACTGGCTCATATCCTCTGATCTTGGCCACGACAGCCCAATTCTAGGAGGTACCTTGAGGAAGGCAATTGCGGACGCGCAATCGAAAAAAGTTGGTCTCCTAATTGGTTTGGACGCTATCGCCCATCACATGGTATGGGGTAGCTCTGATATAAATGAGAGAGGTGAGTCCTTATTAGATTAATTACTAAGCACTAACCTACTCATAAGAAACCACTTTTGTAACCAAGAATAGGAAAGAGGTACTTGATATTACACTTACCTCTGACTCGATCCACAATCTGATTTCAAACTGGCATGTCTCAAAAGAGAATTTCTCCTCTGACCACAGACACATTGAGTTTGAGCTCAAAGATGTGGCAAATACATCTACGGGTTTTCGCAATCATCGTAATACAAACTGGGAGCGATATAGGGAGGTACTAGCACAACTGCTTGATCACAACCTTCTTAAAAGCTCCTCCAGTAAAGATGAACTATACCTTTCTGTGAATCATCTCACCGGAGCCTTTAATGAATCAATAAAAACTTTATGCCCTGTAACCATTTTAAAGGGAAAGAAGAAACCTCATTGGTGGCGTAAAGAACTAGAACCATTCAGAAAGAGCTGTCGCAAACTCTTCAATAGATCTAAGTACACTACATCTCCTACTGACTGGGGCTTATACAAACAAGTTCTAAAGCAGTATAAAAAAGAATTAAAGAAGAGTAAGAGGTGTTCTTGGAGAAACATTTGTGGTAAAATAAAAAATACTTCAGAAGCCTCAAGACTTAGGAAAATTCTCTCAAAAAGTCCAACAATACCCAGTGCTTTAAAGACAGAAGCAGGCACTTGGACTATCACAGATGAAGAATCTCTTAATCTGTTATAAGACACCCACTTTCCAGGTAGCTCAAACATACTCAACGACTTAACATCAGTGTCTCAAGCTTCTACAAGCGATTTAGTTGATCTAATAACGCGGGAAAAACTGCAATGGGCCATAGACAGCTTTGAACCATATACATAAATCTCCAGGACCAGACGGAATCATTCCGGCCGAACTACAAAAATGCTCAGACATGATCATTCCACCATTGAAAATCATTCTGACAAGCTGTGTAAGGTTGAGATATATTCCCAAAGCCTGGAGAATGGCAAAAGTAGTCTTCATTCCCAAAGCAGGGAAACCCTCCCACGTTAACCCTAACGTCAATTACCAGGCGACCACAACAGCAATGGATAAGCTGAAATTAGAGAAATCACTCATAGATCTTATAAGTCTCATGCTCAAAAGCAGGACAATAATTTCAAGCATGAGAAGTTTTACTACCACCAGATCGTTGAATCGAGACACTCCCCAAGGTGGGGTCCTATGCTGCGGCGTTGCAATATTCGGATCTGGGAAACACCCCCAAGTTCTCTCGGAACTCCTACAAAATGCCTTAAATAGGCTAACAAAATGGGCTAAGCAATGTGGCTTGGACGTCAATCGACATAAAACAGAATTAATAATCTTTTCGAGAAGATATAAAATTCCTCAGATTAGCTCACCCAAGATTCAAGAAAAACCATTAAGCTTTTCCGACCAAGCCAAATATTTAGGCCTCATTTTAGACAAAAAACGAAATTGTCAAGGAAGATATTGATGAAAGAGTAAAAAAGGCTACTCTATCGCTTTTTACTTGTAAAAAGGCAATAGGATCAAAATGGGGCTTCTTCCCAAAAATAACCCACTGGCTATACACTTCGGTAATCAGACCGATACTCATTTATGGAGTTGTCGTATGGTGGACCGCACTGGACAAGATGGTAAATCTAAATAAGCTCATCAAAGTCCAGCGGTCAGCAGGTATGTGCATCACAGCACTTCGTTCAACACCAACCGCAGCACTGGAAAAGCTTTTAAACCTAACACCAACAAAAATGGTATTCGGTAAAAGCTTCCATGTGTCAATCCCTTCAAGATCCTCCTGGGAAGAAAAAAGACCCCTGGAAGACGATGCGGTACAATAAGTTTATACAGACGGTTCAAAGACCGATCACGGAGTTGGAAGTGGTATCTTTTCAGAACAACTGAATCTCAATCTATCCTATAGACTTCCCAATCAATGTAGTGTATTCCATACAGAAGTAATGGCGATTAAAGAAGCACTATCCTGGCTCAAAGAAAACGTTATATCTTGCAAGGATATACGAATCTTCTCGGACAGCCAAGCCGCTCTTAAATCTCTCGCGTCTGTCTCCACAAACTCTCAAATAGTCCACGATTGTCGATCATCTCTAAATGAGATGACGGACCAGTTTAATATTCACCTCATTTGGGTGCCGGGCCACAGATCCGGGAAATTGCAAAGCCAATGAGCTCGCCAAAAAAGTACAAAATGGTTTGTTTAAGTTTATTACTCTCCCAAGAGTAATCTCATTAGTGGTATCACAATAGACCCTTGAGGTCTACACTGAAAAAACAAACGTGCATTAATATAAAAAACGGCGTTTATTAACTGCTTATTTATTGTCACAACAAACTTTTTCTTGTCGGAGTGAACGGTTTATTAAAAAAAATTCAGCGTTTGATAATCGTTTGTTAATACTATTAACAGCTGTTTATTAAATGAAAAATAAAGCACTTCATCACCGTTTATTAAAATTAATAACTCTATTGATTGCCGCAAACATTATTGTTATTAAAAATAATTAATCGTTTATTGCCACAATAAACATAATGTTTGAAAGGGGACTGTTAAAGATTATATCCCAACCATCATCTAATATCACAACCAATTCTTAAATTTACAAATAGTTTATTATTTTTTATAACCTTATTCACTGCCAAATGCAAATTTAGCAATTAAAAAATAATAAACTGTTTATTGTTGTAATGAACAACATTATTAATAGACGAATTGGAAAATTTACAAGCAATTTATTATTTTGTATAAACTTATTCACTGACACAATAAACTTTGGTAATTGGAAATTAGTGAACCATTTATTGTTGCTATGAACAACATTATAAAGAGGCAAATTGTTAAATATTATACCCCAACCTCCAAAAATGAAATTGATTCCTTGAATCAATCAATTATCAAATCATAAAGATAACAAACTCAAACGCGCTCAAACTCAGCGGAACTAAACTTTACGATGCCGAAAAACATTATTTTTATGAAATTGTATGAGGTATTTTGCTAAACTTCATATCATTTTATACGAATTCTTGTGAATCGCACAAACGCTGCAGTCAAAATAAGTAAAATGTTCAGTGATGAGTTTTATTTATATTTATAACTCGTTCTATAAGAGCAAAAGTCCTAGAGCTTAATTGATGTATTTTATATTTGTTTTTAATTCTACCTTTATATTTTATGTAACCAGACCATTTTTTGATAAAATCGATCTTTAAGTTAAATTTTAATGTGAAACATTTGCATTTAATATTATATGATAAGGAATCATAAGAGCTTAATAAAATCATAATATAGAGTTTTCTACTTGCAATTAAAGACTTTAAAATACGAAACAAAAACACAAGCCTTCAATTAGTATTTTCATTCATAATTGTTATATTCAATCGTTGGCATCTTCTGGGCTTCCTTACTATTTCAATTATAATAGTAATGTAAGCTGGGTGTAATTACCATGTGTGTTGTAGATGGCAGTGTTTTCAATTAACCATTCTTTTATATAATAAACAATTTATCAAAAATAATAAATCGTTTTTTAAAATTTAACGAAAAATTGTATTTTTTACCTAGATGCAGAGTTCACACTTTTTCCTAAAAATCCTTATAGTCGATATTTAAAATGTAATTGCTGGGTATCGAAATATGTCACACCTACAGAATACTGAATTCCCAGAAATGTGAACTCATAGTGTGAGAACAAGAACAATAATTTTTTGAGACTAATTTTATTTGTGAAATGTCCAACTTTAGTGCATTTCTCTTACTCAAACCTTTATAAAAAAAATGTCGAGTCACACATCTCATATCAACTTCTACTTCTACCCGTACCTCCTCACATTAACCAGCCAAACCAAACTTATTTCAAGTTAAAACATATATACAAAGGGTCAAAGGAAACTTTGAGCCCATTTCAGCACTCCAAAGAAAATGTAATACCATAGATTAACCATTGTAAATATACAAATCTACGGTAGTATTTACGGAACGTAGGGATTTGTATCTTTATAATGTTTTATCTTCTATGACTGAGTGATCTCGTCTGATTACACGATTCGTTTTTTGGTTTTTTCATCTTTTGGCAAGCACGAACGTTCATGATTACATGGTACGTAAATGTGTATTTATTATTTAAATTGTAAAAAAGAATAAAAAACAAAGTGTGTAGAATTTCGCTAAAATTTCGTTCAGATTTAAAAAACATTTGTTTTTTGCAGTCTTTGCTTTGTTATTGTGTGCAAGCGTAAATTCCTGGCAGCAATCGCTAATTATTTATTAATACTGGTATTTACTTTATATTTCAATTAAGTTATAATAATATTAACAGTAATAATAACAATAAAATTAACATTAGTAATAATAATATTTGTGTAGGTACAGTGTTGTTAAAAATAAGGTAAGCCAAAACCAATGTACTTGATAGTCATTTTAATTTTTATTAAAATACTCATATCTTAAATGTTCTAAGAATAACTATAGATTTTATCTTTTATGTTAGCTTGACCAAGTTTTTACATTTTTAAAGTATACTCCATCGCCATCTTTTTATATCCAGTTTTAATCCTACTAATGTGATGAGCTATTTTTTTTTTAAATAAATGTTGATTTAAGTTTTCCTTTCTCCTATTTTTTTCTTTTGTTCGAGTGAACACGTGGTATAAGTCGGCAATATATTATAGAATAAATAAATACCATATTCATTGATTTTAACTAACCCAATTACTACTATGGCAATAAACAGTTTATTAATTTTCGTGGCGGTTGTTTACAAATTGAACGAAGCGTCTGATAAACATAACGGAGTAGAAATGAGAAACATCATGTTTATTAAAATCAATTAATCGTTTATTGCGTTTATAAACCCGTTTATATAAATAAACAACTTGTTTATTAATTTAAATAAACCATTAATCAGCTATCAAATTCCTAGCTAAAAAATATGAACATTTAATTGAAATTTGGTAGTATAAACGGAGCTTAATACTTTCAATGTAAGAAGCTTTTTTGCCGAACTGAACGAATAAGTGAAGTGTCGCCGAATTTCAACGAGCAACAATGAATAGAATGCAAATCATTTAGCAAAAGAAGCCGAGACGAAAAAGTAGTTTAAAGTGAACATTAAGAAAAGTGGGGGCGACTTTCCATCACCGCAGCACGAATTTCCTTCTGATTTTTTTTTTACAGTTAGGTAGGGGTCTCAATAGAACATGTTTTAAATATTAGGGCGAGGAAACAACTATAAGTCATAAAAAAAAATATTTTCTTTTTCGGACTTAACCCTACTTTTTTTGTATTGCATTTTTTGAGCCTAAAACAAGTTTTTTTTAATTGATAGCACGGCGTACTAATAGCTAGGTATGTAAGGGGGGGCATGCTGCCCCCCTGCAACCCCCCTGCTTGGGGTCACTATAGGATTTGGGGTGGGTGCGAGTTTGGGTATATGCAAAGTACTTTTCCATTTGAGCATTAAAATAAAAGAAATTACCAAGAAAAAAAAAAAAAAGTATGGCAACACTGAACAAAAAACAGGGAAGAAATGTCAAAATCAACCATTTTTGAGTGTTTTGTATGGAAAAAAGTGAACTTTAAAAATTAATTAAAAATAGAAATAAATGTTTCCTCGCTCTAAAATTGCTATAGTTATTATTTATTTGCACATATCTATCGAATAAAAAAAACCGCGAGTCGAAATTCGTGCTGCGGTAATGGAAAGTTGAGCCGAAAAGTGAAGTGAACATATTAAAAAAGTATTTGTGCATCAGCTAACAATTAGATTAGTTAATAAGGTGAGTTATTTCTTAGCTATTATTATTAGATATTATTATTAGTCATATTATTAGTTATTATTTTTATAATTGCGAATCTCCTTAATGCAACGCGCAACACCAACAAAATGGTTTCGCCATCTGTTGATTGCATACCGCCACGAGCAACTCTTCGGCGGCGCGGCGGCGCGTGTCAGTAAACTACACACATTTTTTTTTTAATTCTCATCCCATTTCTTGAATATTTTTTTATCTTAGTGCCACAGTAATTTATCTATTTACATCCATAAAATTTCACACGTTTGTACGTTCGCGACGTTTTTTTCGTCTAAATCTAATTGACAGTTTTCTTACAAAAAATACAAACTTAAACAAAAATTAAAATAAGTTGGTAAACAAATTTTTTTTGACGAAAACAACTTTTCAATAGTTCGAGATATTGACTTAAAACAACTTAAACCTTGAAAAAATATTGTTTTCAACATGCTTTAAAATTTTGATAAAAATCGAATTGACAGTTTTTTTTACAAAAAAAAATAAAAACCTAAACAAACATTAACATAAGTTGGTAAAACTTTTTTTTCGACGTTAATATCTTTTTAAAAATTACAGATATTGACTTAAACAACTCCTATCTTTTAAAAAATATTTATGTTTAAAATATGATAATTTAGCGGGAGAAGCGTAAGATCGATGCTGGAAAGCTTGTACAAATCGAAGGTTATTGGATGTAAGAAACTCAAGCTCTACTACCGAATTTTTTTTGAAATGGCCGCAATACAAATGCCTAATTGGCTATCGTATGGTAAGTAAGATATTTGTTGCATGCCATATGCTTATAATAAAACTGTGACTTCATTAACTAGATTGACATGGATTTTTATTTTTTGCACCAAAACGCTGGTCCAGTTCTTGAAAATTGCGAACAAATACAGCCTCAAATTTTGGACTTCCTTTTAAATGACAACAATGTAAAGGAAAAAACCATATTGGAAGTGTTGGAAAAATAGTCAAATGAAGCATTAATAAGCACAATAGCTAATAGTGAGTAATATATTTCGTTTTTATAATTTTAATATTTTAGATTTGGGTCTTCTCATGTTAACACAGTGCAAACAATTTGTTCATATTTGTAAAATATTTTATAACAACCAAGGGCGGATCAAGACTTTTCATCGGGGGGTTTTTGACAGCAAACCACTTTTTGGTGAATGTCGTTAAATTACTAACAAATCTTTAGATAAAATCTTTACTTATACAACTTAACTGTATAAGCTTTATGGCTCATATGACCCCTTCCCCCTGGATTGTCCATTGGTCAAAAGTTGATGAATTTGTGCTGTGTTTTTGGAATAGGGCTATATCCGAATCATATTATGTTCTCGGTCCAATCTTTAGTCAAAAGTAGTACTTTTAGCAACAAAGTGTAAGGAAGTAAAATACAAATATTGTTTTCATATATGTACAAAAAATAAATAATTTAAAATTAATTGAAGGGAATTCCTACGAAAAAGCAATGAAATTATCTCCCAGGGGGGGTCATGACCCCTACGACCACCCACCCCTGGATCCGCCAATAATAACAACGGTATAAAAGTAAATTGTTATCTGAGCATGATATAAAATAAATAAATTATATTACATACCGGATACAGTATTAATGTACATACGTAGTTTAATTTGTATTGAATTATTGATATAACAATACCTACTGCTTTTTTGAGAGCAATAGATATTTGTTAAATTTGTTTACCTTTTTAATTTTCATTACCCAATCGCTTGTTTCTCATTTCTGGGTTTTATCGAAACACAATATTTCAAAAAATTTATGTCAAGACTTATATTGCTTAACAGCTATTAACAACTATTCGCAAAACAATTTTGTTAAATTATAATAAACAAACTCATTTTTTTATTAATCGATGATATGAAAAATGTTTTAAATAAAATTGTTTATATTTCTCAGATTGTCAAGATTGAGCTTTACTCTGGGCCCTAAATGGGTATTTTGTGCCTTTCCAAAAAGTTGTGAGGAAATACAAAGAGGAGAAAAAAACGTTTACGATTTACCATCAAGGACGCCCAGAATTCGTTTGTTTTGTTCAGTGCAACGATCCAAGCAATCAAATATCACATGGAATCATCAATTGAGACACAATATTTTAAAAATAAAATGAACGCAAGGACTCATTTATGATAAATAAACATAACTACAAAAAATAAAAATTGTAAAATTAAATTAACTAGATCCTTTTTATTAGTTCGGAATTCTTTATTTTCAGATTTTTATAATTTTCAGCATAGACTTCGATAGTGAGATCCAGGATGAAGTCACTCATTGGCGCTGTAAACAGGTTTGTAACTGGAAGTTGGAAACTTTTTTTTAAACAATGTTAATATGAATGTTTTCTTTTATACGTTTTAGATCAATCTTATGCTGGACTTACACGACTGAAAAAGTGTCATCATTTTTGCCATAACTTTACTATGTTTTGTCAAAAAACACGCTTTTGACGATATATGGTAAAAGTATGGCAAAAGTAATAAGCTTTTGCAGCCATGTAAATCCTCCCGAAAAAAGGGATTTATTTTAATAATCCTGTTTTTGAATGTAACAAATTGGTTTAATAAACGCAATTAACAAATTTATTGAAATCAATAAATTTTGTTTATTGTGGTTATAAACTTATTTGTTAATATTATACACAGGTTTAATAAATAAATTGTAAATATTAATGAACGCGTTTATTAAAATCAAAAAACTTTGTTCATTAAGGCAATGAGCGAGTTTATTAATATAACAAACGAAAATAATGAACGGTTGTTTATATTTATAAACGCATTTATTAAAATTAATAAACTGTGTTCATTAAGGCTATAAACGGGTTTATTAATACTATAAACGGAAATAATAAACGGTTGTTTATTTTTATTAATGGATTTATCAAAATCAATAAACTCAGTTTATTGTGGTTATAAACGAAAATTTTAAATTGTTTGTAAAATTTTCAGCCGGAAATGGAGAATAATAAACGATAATTCACTGACACAATTAATATGTTTATTGGACAAATTCCATCACTATATTCATTGTCTCAACGAACTTTTTAATTATATTTACGTACCTTTTTGGTTCAGTGTAGGTGATTCAATAACCTATAAGTCGTAGATCTCTTGGATTGACCAGATATAGTCAGCAGGTAAAAATTGCCTTAACTAAAAGTAGTTTAGATGTTAAGAGATATTTATGAAAACTGTTATAAATATCATTATTTTCAGTTAATTACGTTGAACTTATGTTTTACAAGTCTTGTAAAAAGTCATTTTACTTGAAAGACAAAAAATAAATAAATATTGTGCTTATCCCATCATTTCTTCTGAGTCCTAGCCACCTGCAAGACACAGATGATTCAATTTATCATAAATGAAGTCCATAAATTCATCCATTAGTTTTTCTCAAAATATTTAATTATAAAAAGTCATAAATCCTCATTACCTAAATATAATATAAAGGACATACTCTACACCTCCCCATTAAGGGACTAAAATCAGGACAATAAACTCTACTCGAGTGCAAGTAATTGAATTATCATCGGACACTTGTTCCTGTCTTCCTGTCTGACCGAGCAGGTTTTTCATGTCATTTTCTGATGGTTTGTTTTTTCTTTAAGGCACCGCCCAGAAAGAAAAGCAACCCCGTTAAACATGCGAAGCGTCAAAATCTCATTCAAGTTAGAAAATTAGTTCCGGTAAATATTGCCTATTATTGTGGGGTGCCGAAGTGGCAGCAAATTCAAACGCATGAACGTCGGAACATTCCCTTCACACTTCAAGAGGATGTTTATTTTATATGAAGGCCATGCGTATATTAACTTTTGCTCGGTGCGTATAAAATCCTGATGATGATGACTTGGCGTTGGCGGTAATGTGACAACTGCCTGATGGTCCTATACATGGTCTATGGGTGCTGAAAGAAAACATTCAATGGTTTAGTGAAGATGAATTTTCCAAGTGAACGAGCCACAATTCAATTTGTCAAAAGTCATAAAAATCTATATTGATGTTCTATACGAGCTGGAAGTATATGAGTTTGCAGCAAGGGTTTAAAGTTTATTATTTTGTGCTTATAAGTTGATGGCTGGGGTTTGATTTTTTGTGATACAGGTTTTTTAATTCCCTAGAAAGTACACGTTATACTTATGGGTCACAGTGAAGTCATGGCATTGTTTTAGATTTAATGGTTATTTTTTGTTGCTTAAATGAGGATAATAGGATCTTAAAAGTCCTTTGCAAAATATTAATAGATATGGCTTGTTCCACAAGTTCAAAATTTACGCTGTAAACCTCAAAAGCTATGAAATATCAACAAGGAAACCATAAATCAAACCTCAAGGCTTACAGAGCTATAGGTACATCATATGTGCTGGTTCTCTTTTATAAAGTCGTTAAACTATTTCGAAATAATATGACTTTATTTCTTGCCACCCACATGTGGCCAGGTGAAATAAGAAGAACCATTATTTATGGCAAACGATCGCCAATAATCTACCTTTGCCTATATATGGTGTATCGGACGAACACGACTTAAGTCATGGTGCGCCCTACCACGAAGATGCACGATCAAATACCCATAAATCTGAGGACCGTTGTTATCATCATCATCATGATCGCGCACCATCTATAGAAAAGGTAAGGTATCCTCACTATCCGTATAACAAAAACACGCAACATGTGAGGAAAAGCATACAAAGCACCACCATCGATGATGATGATGATATTGCAATTTTGGTCCACTGACTGCATCGACTTATTCGTATAGGTTTGGGTTTATAGCTAAAGGCGATGACGCGCGCCCAACAAAACTGTGATGCCAGATGAGAAACTTCATAATAAGTCCAACTCGATGGGGCATATGGTTAGGTTATGGTTAATTCTGATCGAACCATTGGATAATTTAGTTGGAGATCTCTGCCTCGGTGGCGGTCGCGGCGGAGTGCGATGCGATGCTATGCGAACGAAAAACCTAATTGGGATAACAAAGACTCAAAGGCACCGCCAATAAAATCGATCCGAATACAGCTCCTGCTCTAGCAAATAACTTTATCGGTGGTGTTGGGGTATTGTTTAGACGTTTTAAAACACCCGCACGTAGAATATTATATAATAATTCAATGTGGGAGGTCAGCCTTAGCTTTAGCTGTAGGTTTGTTTAGGCCCGCAAGTTGGTATACTCAAAGTTATTTGATTGAGATTTGTATCTTTCTAGGTTGAGGTATTGTAATCGTATTTACTGTTATATTATTTGCGGTAACATTGGTAAATAATGTTTTTATGAATTGAATAAATCTTAATGAACGAGTTAGATGATTGCACAAAAGTAAAGTTAACTACAATTAAGGGATCTTCCAATATTTGGTTTCATTTTAAATAGTCCGCTATTTGGGCGGTTTTCAATTTTAAATCTATCTTCTTTTAACAATTGTTAATTAAAGACCTTTAATTATCATTCTCTTGAATGAAACCTTTTTTGAAAAACGTAAAACATATGGTCATTGGTCAATACTGGTGGTCCAAAATGTGCTTCAGGAAATTATGGAGGAAATATTAATAGTTTTACTGATATCCTCGCCTGTTAACAATTACAAATTATTATAATATAATTCTAAACCGGTCCTTTATGCTTTTGAACATCATAAACATATTCTTCAGCTCTCTAACAGCACTTAACAGAAAACCCCACTTACTTTTGAGATAGGTTTTTCATTATTTGACAAGAAATTGAATTTAAAACTTGGGTGAAAAACTCCGATACCTGTTATTTTCAATTATATTGTTTATTGAATGAAATCTCTTTTAAGTGAAAAAATCAATCGAATAGGACAGAAAATGAGTAAACTCATTTCCTTAGTTTTTCACTTCACTTGAGTTGCGAGAGTGATAACCCCGAATCGCTTCAAACCACAGAGCTAAACGTAACTCATGTGGAGCAAGTCAATTCCGTTATAACCAGAGAAAATATTTTGTGGGCCATCAATACTTTTTCTCCATATAAATCCCCAGGCATGGATGGCATATTGCCAGTTATGCTTTAAAAGTTGCATGCTGTGGCAGCTCCATGGCTGGAACAAATTTTCAAAGGATGCCAATTCTTAAACATGTGCCCATGTCGTGGAGACAGGCCAAAGTAGTTTTTATCCCAAAAGTGGGTAGGCGAGGTCACGAATCCGCGAAGGATTTCAGACCAATAAGCTTAACATCTTTTGTGCATAAAACCTTGGAGCGCATTCTTGATTACCATATTAGAGAAAGCTTTCAGCATGCTTATCTTAAGGGCAAATCTACGGAGACTGCCCTCCATGAGGTAGTGCGTACTGTAGAACAAACAATCCATTATAAAGAATTTACTCTTGCCACCTTCCTAGACATAGAAGGTGCTTTTAACAACGTCCTTACAGAATCCATAGAAGAATCGCTCGTTAAGTTCGGTGTTGAAGACTTTATTCGAGAATGGATTATTTCCATGCCCAGTGGTAGGTAGATTCGAGCCATTCTAGGCAACACAACCACAACAAAACACGTGAGTAGGGGAACACCCCAGGGTGGTGTCCTTTCGCCTCTTCTCTGGCTTCTGGTCATGGATACAATTCTCGTTAAATTAGAGAGAAAAGTGGAGTGAAGTCGGTAGCCTATGCGGATGATTTGGTGCTATTGGTGTCAGGAAAGTACACCTCTGTGATTAGTGAAATCACGGAGTCAGCTTTGACGAAAGTTAGCAGCTGGGTAAAACTGAGCTGTTGCTCTTTACCACAAAAACTAAAGTACCGCCCTTCACGCTACCTCGACTCAACGGTCAAATCCCATCATTGTCTTCCAGTGCAAAATATTTGGGAGTTATACTCGACCCTAAACTAAACTGGAAACTAAATATTGAAGTACGGGTTAAGAAGGCCTGTGTTTTTTTCTATGCCTGCAACAAAACTTTCGACAAAAAGTGGGAACTTCAGTCGAAGATGATTTTATGGACGTACACAGCCGTAGTACAACCTATCTTAACATATGGTTCGATTGTGTGGTGGCCTGCTCTTAGCAAAGCCTATTATATTGATAAGGTTAAGAAGGTTCAGAGAACAGCTTGCGGGCACCAGAGGGGCTAGCTAAACATTATTTTGGATCTTCTTCCAATCGACCTTTTTATTAAATACATAGTTCCCTGCACCGCTATTAGGCTACAGAATCAAACAGCTGGTTGTCAAAACCTTATGGTCACAACAACACTACGAAATTGATTCCCTCAGATATTATCTCGGTAGACACTGACTAATGCACTCCTACTTTGAACCTTAGTACGGGTTTTAAGGTTATATTCCCATCCAGAGAAGATTGGGAGGATGACATCGTGTCGATAAGTTTCGACACAACCATCTTTACTGACGGCTCAAAGATGGAGTGCGGAGTTGGTTCTGGGATCTTTTCTGAGTCCCTAAATGTAGCTTAATCTTTTAGGCTTCCTAAATTTGCTAGCGTTTTTCAGGCTGAACTGCTGGCAATAAGGGAGGCATGTAAGATACTTAAACAAAACCCAAACCAAAATCAAAATCCGGCTATCTGTACAGACAGTCTGGCAGCTGTCAAAGCTGGTTTGTCGGCCACATCCCCATCTAAATTGGTCCAGCAATGTTGCGATGAGCTTGCGAGCCTAAAAATTAACCTCGGTGTCACCCTGATTTGGATTCCGGGCCATAGTGGTATCATGGCAAATGAACGGGCTGACGAGATAGCCAGGCAAGGATCGGCCCTTCATAGCTCAATTGCGGAAATGGTTAACATTCCTCTTGGTGCTATGAAGGGTAAAATCTTTTCTATCTACCAAACTGAATCAAACCGAAGGTGGAGCAATTTACCCAACTGCATTATATCTAGGAAGATATGGCCCACCTATAATAAAACCCGTACAAACGATCTTCTATACAGGCCAAGGCAAGACATAGCCAGGATTGTTGCGGTTTGTAACGGACATTGGCCTATAGGAGTTCATGCGGAGAAGTTGGGTATCTCCTACAACACCTTTTGCCGTAGTTGTAGTGACCAAAGAGAAAGTGAAACGATAATCCGTTTCCTCTGCAAATGTCCTGATTTGGCAAACACTAGAATGAAATACTTTGGAAAAGCATTCTTTCACGAAATTGATGAGCTATCTGAGACAAAGATTAGAGACCTAATCTTTTTTCTCAATGCGACAAAATGGCTTTAACATAATCGCTTTGAAGCTTCTCTATAAATCTATCCCTTTCAATCAAATGTCAAACGAGTTTTTGGTATCAAAACGGCGCACTACAGCGCTAATTGGATCTCAGAACTCAAACGTACCTTGGCTACAACGAGGTAGTGGCCCGAGTCAATGTTGGCCTCTCGGAATGTTCGGATATCCTGTATACTGGAGAAGTGTCGTGCGTCGATCGCAATGTGGTCAATCTGGTTGACGGTTGATTGATCAGGAGATTTCCATGCCCCCTTGTGGATATTGAGATGTGTGAACTGCGTACTAGCTTCCAGAACGTCTCGCCCCGCAGCGAAATCGACCAGCCTGAATCCGTTGTCGGCGGTGGTGTCGTTCAGGCTGTATCTCCTGATTGTTCCACCAAAAATGTCTTCTCTTCCTAGCTTGGCATTAAAATCTCCTTAGACAATTTTAATGTCATAGCCAGGGCACTGCTCATATGTCTTGTCCAAGAGCTCGAAGAATATGTCTTAGCTTAGGGCTTCCGCTAATTGTTCGGTTGCACGCGGTCTGTTAAGGGACCTAACATTCCATGTACATTTCCGAAGTTCGTTGTCCTTACTTCGTTTGCGTGGGTTGTCAACAGTGAATTCGTCCGTAACCAGGCTTGTTGGTGCTTCGCAACCTAAAGCTATTGTTTACGAGGCCAGGAAGTCACCATGAGGGCACAACCCCCAACCTGGAGGGCCAGATCCTTAGTATAAATCCAAAAAGGGGGAGCCGGATAAACCGCTCCTTACAGGACTGGGCACCGAATATGTCTAAGAAGCCCTATAAGGTGTTCACTAAGTAGTTCAACCTTACTGGAACTGTAGACGCCACCGTTGATTCCATCTCAAGAATTCGTCCGCTGCCGCCAACCCAATCTCCAGTTGAGGTACTATTTACCGGATGGTCACCTGTGGACGCTTGCGTCCTCTTGAATGCACATGTCTACCATTTGGGCATAGTCTTCGCTATATATAGACCAGAAGAACGAACTATGACAAAAGCGGATGAATGAACTTTGGACCGTTTCGAGAGAAACCTGTAAATCCGGCTCGAAGGACCAAATGTTATGTCTAAGTTTTTGTTATAAAAAATTAGTAAAAAAAAAGAACAAAGAAATAAAACATCAACCACTTTGTAGAAATCAATTTTGAATTATATTTTTAGTCACAAGACAATGTATATTCGATTATACAACAATTCCATTAATTATTTGACATGTAGCTCATTTGTGGACTGTATTTGATAATTTTTAGAAGGTTTGTTTCCTTCAAATGTTGAACTGTCTTCTCTCCGTAAATGTATTCTCATTTGTAATTGTACTTTCGTACATTCACATAAAAATCCAATTGGAAATTTTGTCCAATAAATGAAATGAACAAAATAAAACATTTCACTCGTATATCTGAAAGATATTGTGTAAATTGTATTTATTTTTTAAGTTTAAATTTTGCTACAGGATTACATTTTTTAAAGATAGATAAGGACAATAGTTTGAGCATTAAAGTTATGTATAACGTCAATAAAGGAGTTTTAATTTTGTACAACTGGCAAATCCTCTAAGAGGAATTTTTGTCTTGAAAAGTGATTTCCGTTCGGATTCGGCTGAAAATTGTAGGTCCCCTTCATTCCTGAGAACATTACTCGAACACAGGAGTTGTTGAAAGTTGTAAGTCACGAGGACCTAGTTCTCAACGAACTATTTCGCCAATTAATTTATTTATACAAACTTCTTAATTCATAAACGAAAACAAAAATAGTAAAAACGTTAGTTTTTGGAAACTTATTATGAAGCTTTCCTGGAGCAATTTTGATTAAATTTCTTAATAAATCACAAAACCCATAGTACAAAAATTATGTTTTCTATAGGATACTACATTTCAGTTGCATATTCAATCAATCATTGTCTTTAATTCCCATTTTGTATCTTACCAATCGGATGGCTTTGTAGAATAATTATTGTTTCTTTTTTGTCTAAAACTCTTATTTATATCACTTAAACACAAAGAAATCAATATAAAGAAGAATTGTTTTTTATTAACATTTTCTCACACCCTCAAGACATTTAAAACATAACAAAACGAATTTCTATAGAAAAATAATAATAAAGACTTATACACAAATATGATATAAAAAACACAACCCTTATATTCCTTTCACTTAATTCCACTAAAGAATTAAAAACGATTAATTATAAATTAAGCGCAACTTTTGTTCCACTTAATGGATGTATAGAAACACCCGCTATTTATAAAATAACATGCCCTGGCCAGGGCCACCCGAACGCGAACTCAATAGATATAATCGAACTTACGTGTTCGACAGTAATTCAGTCCGCCAACGCCAACACCAACGCGAACGCCATCACCACCCCCGTCCCATTGTTGCGGATGGAACGAACGCTGCTGCCTGCCTAGAGGAAATATTAATGGCCTGCCATTGGGTAGAGCATAATAACGCGCCATTGATCATACGCCCGATACCCATTACCGCCACCTAAACAAAATTAAAAAAGCAGAGTCAAATTAATTCATCAAGATTTCACCGTTCCTTGGAGTATTTATTAATCAATTTCTCCGATGTTGTCTCTCACACCAATCTCAAGCCCCGACCGACCGCCGAACCCCAAACAACCAAACAATACAAAAATATATAAGTATTCATTCGCTTATTGGTTTCAGTCATCAACAAATAATATTTATCGCTCAATTCCCGAACAACAAAACGCCACAAAAGGCTCATTTTCCATTTCCTGCGCGGAAATTTGTTTATAATCGTCGGCTAATGGCCACGGGGACCGATTCATCATCGGAATCACCACGAAATTACCTTTTTATGGAACACATTATGGAATAGGCTTCAAAAAAAAAGGAACCCTGACAAACACCAAAAAACCAGACCCGCATTTAGGTGTGTTGCGATGCGATGCTATGCGGCGAAGGGATTGTCCTCCGCGATCGATTTGGGTGTTCTTGTTCTGTTCAGGTTTGGGTTTGGGTCTTTCGCTGTTTTATATTATTTCTTAATTTTTGTTCACGCACCATCTGACGTGTGATCCAAAATGGGATTCTCTGATGGGTTAATTTCTGGAAGAATGACTTCATTGTGTGGTGGCTCTGGTAATGGATGCGTGATGATGAACCTCTTTATCCAAGCTGTTGTCTTTTTCCAGAACAAATAGAGACAAATTAAAGGGGTTTTCGAATATTACCTCGTATTTTGTTTTATTGTTAAAATAAGTTTGTTAAAAAAGGATTTCTGAAATTTGACAGGAGGGATGCAGCAATCGCAACCACAGAAGTTTGTTTTGCCAATGGTAGGTGTGTTCGGTCGGGGTCGGTCGGTTATAGGGTTTGGGTCTAACAAATTTGTAATTAGGGGTTGCATTCGTACATCTAACAACAATTGTTCGTTAGGGGTGGAAATAATTGCATCACTGCAGAGACCAGTGGTAGCAGCAACGGCAGCTGAGTGATATTTTAGGCACATATCGGAAGCAAAACGGATTCTATAATGGAACCTAATTGCTTTTTAATGTTTGGTCGATTCTACAAACATTTACAATAATAATGAACCAGAATTGAGAAATAAGGAAACAAATTTGAAAAATCCCAGTCAATTATTTTCGTGTTTTTATAACAGGATCTAAGCTATGTGTGGTAATAAGTGTATAACCAAATTAAAGGGTTTAATAGAATTGTTCGTGCTTCAAATAAATATAAAAAAAATGCTTCTATAGTTTTTGTAGTTTTAAAAAATGGCCTTCTAAGATTAAAAGCACTTCCAAACGAGAGACGCAAAGGGAATTTGCAGTTACAAGGGGAGCAACAAGTTCTAATTTCAAATGTATAAAAGTTCAGTCAAAAGCTATACTCCTCGAAACTAATATAAAATTGTAGGCCTTGGTAGGTAACCTTTACTTGGACTAGAAATAAAGTTTTTTTTCGGTCACAAAAAAAGCAATCATTTTTTAAAGGATTAAAGTGGAATTTTTAAAAAGGAATTTGAATATAGGCCTAAAACTTTTCTAAAGCATCAAGTTTTCAAAACATGCAACTTTAAAAGTTCTAAGGTTAAAGCACAACAAATTCCTTACGTTTAATGCGTATTATGACAAAGCCTTCTAGTTAAAGTTTAAATCAATTATGTGTCTTACTTATTTTTAGGAAATTCTTATTAGATCATAGTTTTTATTTGACTCTTATATGAAACTTTAAGCAAACCTTGAATTTAATGCTTTCATAGTTTTGAAGTTGATTTTTAGTGATGATTGGGAATTTGATTTTAACTATCTGCTCCAATTTTAAAAAAACACCCGTTTTTAAGTGTTTTTATATTCGTTACATGACGAAAAAATTTGTTCAATCTTTTGCCTTTTTCTAATGAGAGTCGTTTCAAAACAAATGCCTTAGCTTTTTTAAAAGATTAATTTTAGGCAAGTGAAATCTGACAGCCTTTCAAGATTTTTCGAAAATTTGATGAAATACTTTCAATGTTTCAGCTGAATATTGCAGAAAGGAATTTTTAATTATTGAATTATTCCAAAAAATTTAAAAATTAATAACTATATTTTGCATATAATGAAATAGTTTGATTTCAAAACCTATTTTTGCTAACGAGATTTTAATAGCATTTCATAAAAGTTTTTATTTTTTTATAAACAAATACAAATTGGAGAAATGAAATTAATTTGAAGTCAATACCTTCTATTGTTAACGTGATATCGATAAAACCGAACATCTTTTTTACTAAATGTTCGTACTGTTTTTTGTAGATTTTATTTTGTTCATAAAAAACAGAATTTTGGATTTTTATCCTGAATGTCGAAAGCAATATTTTATGTGGGATAAAATAAGTTTGAAAACAATATTTTTAATTTTTCAAAAACATTTGAGTCGAAAATCAATTTTTAAACTTTTATAAATGTTTTTAATTTTTGTAAAGAAACTTTTAATTCGATTTATTAAAAAATTGTATCGAATGTTATAAATAATATTTCTCATGAGATAAAATTAGATTTAAGCCAAAATCTCAAAGTTAAGTTGAAAATCAATTTTTACTAACTTTAATTTTTTTTGTTAGTTTTTATTTTTTTTATAAAAACGTCAAACTGATTTTTCCCAAAATTTTAGCGAATGTTGGAAACAATATACATTAAGTTTGAAATATGTTTGAGCCGATATTCAATTTTTACTAACCTTAATGATTTTTAAGGTTTCTATTTTTTATAAAAAAAATGTCAATTAAATTGTTCTAAAAATTTTACCACCTGTTTAAAACGTAATTTTTCGTTGCACAAAATTTTTTTGAGAAAAAATCATTCTTAAATCGTAAAATTGTCGAGGTGACAAATTTTGTTTTAGTTTTTTCGATTTATAAAAACGTTAATTGGATTTCTTTACAAAAATAGTATTGTTTGGTATCACGTTACAATATATTATATAAAATTTAATTCAAGTCTCCAGCGTTTCTGGTTCGTAAGCTATTTAGGCTTAACCAAAATTTTTAATTTTTTTTAAACTGATATGGAAAGAAAACAACCCACGCAATCTTTACTGGTTCTACTAGTAGAGCTATGGACAACGAGAAAAAACGTCGCGAACGTACGTACACACGCACGCACAGACATCTTTCTATAAATCTTTTATTTGGACTCTTGGGTATCTTTACGAATCGGACAAATTACAATAACTTCCTATGGGAAGTGAATACAAAAAAACAGGATTAGACCAAGGTTTAACGTTTATAAGTTTTGAAAAGCGTTAAATTTGTACAACTTGGCCTAAACAAGTATTGTCACCTCGAATATTTTATTAAAATAATTATATTTATTATTATTTTATGCAACGAAAAATTACGTTTTTGACATCTGATAAAATTTTGAGAAAATACGAATAGACTTTTTTTCAAAAAATAAAAGCCTAAAAAATAACATTACTAAAACTTGATAAAAATTTACTTTCGACTTAAATATCTTTTAAAAAATTGAAAATATTGGCTTCAAACTAATATTTCCTCACAGAAAATATTGTTTTCAACATTTCGTACGTTTTTTTATAAAGATTCAACAGTCAGTTTTTTGTATACAAAATTAAAATCTCATAAAAATAATACGCTCTTTATATCATATGAAACATATTGTTTATTTTAAGTTATTTTTTTTGGAAAAATTCAACTGACAACTTTTTCAACAAAACATATGAACTTACAAACATTTTAAGCAAAACAAATCGACATACGGGATGGAAAGCTATCAGTGTGGGTCGTATCCAAGCTTCATTTTTTAAATTTTGGAATCACTGGTAATTAGTAACTATACTTATAATTCGAAATGTCTTCTTTTGAACCACATTTATTTATATAAAAATAATAAATACAAGTAATAAAATATTACAAACCTACATATTTCATTATTTTTTGGTTTTCCATTTCAAACCATTTTTATAAACTACTAATTTTTAGTGCGGTTTGTTGATTGTTGAAAAGAAATGCTAAAGGAAACATTAAGAAAAAAGAGGCTAGGATGCGACCCTAATATCTAATAACTAATAACTTTCCTTAAAAGTAGTCAATTGAAAAATTCTTAAATTTTTGTAAATTACTAACTAAAATAAATGAGTTTGAAAATCTAGTTTTTTTTTTTTTAAATGTTTATTCAAAAACATAGTTTTAAAAATGTTAGTAGCACTTCTTAAGTTTTGACAAATTGGATGAATGAAATTAATTTAAGAGATATCAAGAACCGAACATCTAGGTTTACCAAATTTGTAGATTTTATTTTTTTTATTAAAAAAACGGACTATTGGGTATTTATAAAAAAATCTACTGAATATTGAAAACAATATTTTCTGTGAAAAAAAAAAAGTTTGAAGACAATATTTTTAATTTTTAAAAAGCTAATGCTGTCGAAAGTAAATTTTTACCACATTTTAGTTTTGTTTTTTTAGGTTTTTATTAGTTGTAAAAAATGTATCTCAAAAGTTTACTTGATATTGACAACAATAATTTTTAAAAAATAAAAGTAGTTTAAAGTCAAAAGGTTTGTATTTTTTGTAAAAAAAAAACTGTCAGTTATATTTTTCTTAAATTTTGTTCAAATGTTGAAAACAGTATTTCTTATAATCGAAAATTAGTTGGAGCCATTATCTCAAATTTTTTAAAAGATATCTGAGTCGAAAATCAATTTTTAACAACTTTTGTTAATTTTTTTTAGGTTTTTAGTTTTTGTAACAAAAAAATTTGAATTCAGTATTTACCAAAATTGTACGAAATATTGAGAACAATATTTTTTTAAAAAGATAAAAGTAGTTTAAAGCCAATATCGTAAAGTTTTGAAAAGATATTTGAGTCAAAAACTAACTTTGAGTAATGTTTTTTAGGCTTTTATTTTTTAGATAAAAAAAAACTGTCGATTTGTGTTTCGCAAAAATTTACCAGATATTAAAATAGTTATTTTTCGTTGCACAAAATTGTTTTAGAGATGAAATCGTTGTTCATTCTTAACATTTTCGAGGTGACAAATTTTTATTTTCATTTTTTTTTAATTTATAAAAAAAAACATTAATCAGATTTTTTTTCAAAAATCTACTAGTTTTTTGTACTACGTTAGAATTAATAATATGAAATTGAATTCAAGTCTTTTTTTCATTGGTTTCGTGAGATATCTAGGGTTAACCAACATTTTCACCTTGTTTTTAAACTTCTATGGAAAAAAAACACGCACGCAATTTGCTTGAGAGCCCTTTCTGCATCGTTCTGTATTATTATCTGCAAAATAAAATTTATTTGAAGTCGATATCTCTTCTGGTTCTTGAGCTATGGACGACGAAAAAAATGTCGCGAACGTACGGACGTACGAACGTACGTACAAACGCACACCCAGACATCTTTCTTAAATTCTTTTATTTTGACTTTAGGGACTTTGAAACGTCGACAAATGTCAAAGTTTTCAATTCGACAAATCGGACTGAAAACCAATATATTAAAAAAAAATCATACTGGATCATAACGGGAATTTTAAAAGAAAACCTAATTGAAGTCCAAATTATGGCTTTATGGGAAAAAGTTTTCAAGAAAGTTTAATTGAAACTTAAAAAAAAAATAAATTGGGTGGCGCGACAGTCCGTTGAGAACCAAGGCCTAGTGACTTACAACTCTCAACCATTCCTGTGTGCGAGTAATGTTGTCAGGAATGGAGGGGACCTACAGTTTATATGCCGACTCTGAACGGCTAATTTTGAGAAAGCACTTTTTTATGACAATAGTTACTCTTGGAGAATTTGTCAATTCCTTGCAAGAGGCAATACCCGTGAAAAGACTTTAGATGGCATAGGCAGGGATCGAACCCAAGACCTCTAGCATGACAGTCCAACGCACTAACCATCATGCCACGAGTACCACTAATTGAAACTTACATAAATAAAAAAAAATGCAAACGAAATTATAAATCTCCTACGAAAAATATAGTGCAGCTAGTCGAACTTAAAATGGATGCAGTATTGTATTTTATTGTGTTAATATTTACTTTGAAAGAGTTTACGGATTTACCTCGTGTAATTTTGTACCCAGTGAGCAGTTGAGTAACCAGGTTTTATTAAATATTATTTAAAAAGTCATTTCTTTACATGAAATACCTTCGAAAATTTGGATTTTTTTCAATTTAATTCGTTTACTCATTTACTAATTCATGTTTTTAACCAATTCAAAATGACAATAAAATCGTTGCAAAATGCTCACAATGTCTTGGCATGTTAAAAGTCTATACAAAACCCTTTCAGTGTGCGTGAATAGTTAACAAAATACTAATAACAATATTTTGTGTTAAATATAAAATTTGAAATCAATATTTTTCTCTGTTTTCTTACTAGTAGAGTCGAAAATCATTTTTTATCAGTTATTTGTTATTTTGATTGTTAGGAGCAAAAGCTATCAATTACATTTTTCTAAAGTTAGCAACAATATTTTCTAATTGATAAAATGAGTTTGTTTTCCATGTATTTGTTGTTATTTCCGATAATGTTAGTAGAAACACTAATTTTTATTAATGTAAGCAGCATTTTTCATAAGTTTATAACAAAAACAACTATTGGACTTTTCTAAGAGAAATACTTTAGATTAAAAACAAAATTTGGAATGGAATAAAATCATTTTAAATTTAATATCTTAATTTATTCACGAAAATCGTGCATCGGTTTTTACCAATTTTGTGTAGTATTTGTTGTACATATTAATTTTTTTTTTTTAAAAACTTAATTTTGGATTGTTAATAATTTTTGCAAACAAACCTTTTCTTCGATTTTTCTCAAAATTTTACCATGTATTTGAAAACAAGCTTAAAATTAACTTTCATTTTTAATATATGGTTAAGCTATCGGTCTTACCTTCATATCTATATATATAAAAGAAAGTCGTGTTTGTTGCAACACTTCTAACTCTAGAACGGCTGGATTGATTGCCATAGTTTTTGATTTGCCCCACATTTCGTGCAGCATGTCAAGAGCTAAATTTGCTTGAAAACGATACTCATTGGGACACGACAATCGCTGAAGCTATTATTTTTGCATCTCCAAGTCAGATACGCACATTATTTGCATCGAACCCACGTGACCTGTGGAACAAATACAAAGATAACATGTCAGAAGATATTTTACATCGAATTCGCGTCAGCTCAAGAAATTTCGATCTTGAGGTGAATGAGGAGATCCATAACCAGACTTTGCTCTTGATCGAAGATATGTGTTACCTCATATGTGGCAGTTTGTTAGTTAGGTTATGAATGCCAGCGCCAGATCGCGAAATGAATGACGCATTTAATAGGGAATTGGAACGTGAACGTGAATTTGATCCACATGAACTAATCCAATCAGTTCAAACGAATCTACCTCTGCTGAATCCTTAGCAGAGGGAAGTCTATGATACACTGATTAATGCAATTGATGATGGAAATGGCGGCTTATTTTTTTTTTGATGGCCCCGGTGGAACTGGAAAGACATTACTCATGTCAATGATTTTGGCCACTGCACGTGCGAGATCCGAAATTGCTGTAGCAATTGCTTCTTCTGGAATAGCGGCCGTACGGCTCACTCAGCATTAAAATTGCCATTAAACCTTCAAACTACTGAACAACTGACATGTAACATTTCGAAACACTCCGCAATAGTTAACGTTTTAGTAGCATCAAAAATCATCATATGGGACGAATGCACAATGGTGCACAAACGCGCATTGGAAGCACTAGACTGAACATTAAAAAATCTGCGCAATGACTTGAGAGGTTTTGGTGGTGCAATGATTTTATTATCTGACGATTTCCGACAAACACTACCAGTCATTCCAAGATCTACTGCTGCTGACGAAACGCTTGCCTCAAAGCATCAAATCTGTGTCGATATGTAAAGAAACTTCAACAGTCTGTAAATATGAGAGTTGCATTGTTGAACGATCTATCTGCTGATTATTTCTCGAAGCAATTGCTGACTATCGGTAATGGCCGCATTCCTGTTGACAAAACGAGCGGTTTGATTTCATTTCCTCCAAATTTCGCAATTTCGTATGATCAAAAGACGAGCTTATCGACAAAGTATTCCCGGATATCATTGCTAACTATACAAAAATACTAAATGGCTAAGTGAGCGAGAAATTTTGGCCGCTAAAAGTAAAGATGTAGATAACCTCAATTTTATAATTCAAATTCGTATGTACTCTGTATTCATTCAAATCTATCGACTGTGTAACAAACGAAGAAGAAGCCACTAATTATCCAACTGAATTTTTAAACTCCTTGGATGTGCCTGGTTTACCACCGCACAATTTAAAGCTTAAAGTTGGCTCGGTAGTCATCATGCTTAGAAATTTAAACCAACCAAAACTGTGTAATGGAAAGCGTTTGGTGATAAGAAAACTGATGAGCAATGTGATTCACGCGTCGATACTTAAAGGAAAATTTAAAGATGAGGAAGTTCTTATTCCAAGGATTCCGATGATTCCAACGGATATGCCCTTTGAGTTTAAACGAATTCAATTCCCGATTCGTCTTGCCATAGCCATGACGATCAACATATCACAGGGATAATGCTTGACTATTTGTGGCCTCAATCTGGAAAATGTTTTTCTCATGGTCAATTGTACGTGGCATGCTCACGTGTACGAAGTGTACGAAGTTCGCCGGGTCAGCTAGTTATTATTAAAATTAAAAACAATAAGTTTTATGCAGCCAAATCTGTAACACATTTGGTGCACTCGGGCGTATACGTATTTTTATCTCATTGCGTTTCCTCTAGAATGATTTCTAAGTGTTCCATGCTCTCGATAGTCTAAAAGAAGTTTTTAAGGACTCTGCTTCCAATATGATCAAGCTAATAATATCAATGCTTGCTTATATGTTTTACGTTTTCGAAGCTTATACGGCAAGGTAAAAGATTTACCAAACGCTTTTGACCATATTCAAGATTAGAATTAATAAATTAATAGGAATATGATTTAAAAACTATGTTAACTACCCATAGTAAGTTATTGTAATGGGTCCGATTTGCAAAATTGAAACTTTTGCCATTTCTCCATATAGCAGTTTAAAATAAAGAGAACATTTTGGTTAAACCTAAATATCTCACGAAACAAAAATGCTAGAGACTTGAATGACATTGTTTATAATATATTGTAACGGGATACCAAAGAAAAATATTTTTTGAAAAAAATCCATTTAACAATTTTCTGGTAAAATTTAAAAAAGAATTAGTTTGACAGCTTTTCTTACAAAAAATAGAAATTTAAAAGAAAATTTAACAAAAGTTAGTAAAAATTGATTCTCGACTCAAATAACTTTTCAAAGCTTTGAAGCATTGTCTTAAACTATTTTTTATTTTAAATATTGTTTTCAAAATGGAATACCATTTTGAGAAAAATCAAACTGACAGTTTTCTTACAAAAAAATTAAAAACCGAAAAAATAATTAACAAAAGTGGGTTAAACTGATTTTCGACTTAAATATCTAGTCAGAACTTTGATATTTTGGTTTAAATCTAATTTTATTTTATGAGAAATAAAAATAAAAATAAATAAATTGGGTGGCGCGACAGTCCGTTGAGAACCAAGGCCTAGTGACTTACAACTCTCAACCATTCCTGTGTGCGAGTAATGTTGTCAGGAATGGAGGGGACCTACAGTTTATATGCCGACTCCGAACGGCTAATTTTTGAGAAAGCACTTTTTCATGACAATAGTTACTCCTGGAGAATTTGTCAATTCCTCGCAAGAGGCAGTACCCGTGAAAAGACTTTAGATGGCATAGGCAGGGATCGAACCCAAGACCTCTAGCATGACAGTCCAACGCACTAACCATCATGCCACGGGTACCACTTTATGAGAAATATTGTCTTGAATATTCAATAAAAATTTTTGAAAAATCAAATTAAAAGTTTCTTAACAAAAAATTAAAACCTTTAAAAAAGCATCTCTAAAAGTTCATAAAAATTGGTTCTCGACTCAAATGTCTTTCCAAAAATTAAAAATATTGGTTTGAAATTTATTTTATTTTTTCGACATTCCGTTAATTTTTGATAAAAATCAAACAGTCTGTTTGTTCATTTAAAAAAACAGTACGAATATTTAGTAAAAATGATGTTCTGTTCTCGATATCACGTGAACAATAGATGGTTTTGACTCAAAACTAATTTTATTCATCCAATTTGTATTTGTTAATATAAAAATAAAAACTTTTAAGAAATTCTACTAAAATTGGTAAAAATTGGTAAACGACTAAAAAATCTTGTTAACAAAAACAAATTTTGAAATGAAACTATTTCATCATATGCAAAATATTGTTATTAATTTTAAATTTTTTTTTGAATAATTTAATTCACAACTTTTCTAATAAAACACGAAAACCTACAAACCTTCGACAGAGAGGATGGGAAGTTATCAGTGTGGGTTCAATCCCAGCTTCTTTTTTGTATAGTATTTGAAACTTCTTTTTGTCTCTAGCTTCAATCCCTTTGTAAAATAATAAAATTTAATTAGTTTATTGGATTTCCGCCTGATGATGACACTTCCCTTAATCTTAATAATCTCTTAACCATCACCATTTGCGTTTAAACTAGCATCCAATCCTATAATTACTATAATGAAGAAAAAATTAGTCGTGCCGGTTCCAGTAGCACTATTATCTCGCTAATTGCTAGCTTAGCAAACAATTACCAACTCATGAACTAGGACTCAAACTCGAACGCCAGGAATTAATTATTTTGCGCCAACATACTGGCCTTAGTGTACACCTTCATCAACTCTTATAGCAAAGCAAGCCGCCATTTAACTTTGGATAATTCAATGTGCACTTACGAGTCCATATAACCAACAACTTCGAAGCCTCATTAGTTCAATTGCACTAAACATGAACATTGAACATGCGGACAAAGCGCTAGCAAAGCCGCACACAAATGGAACAACAGTACTGATGATGGCCAACCAATCGCAGGAGGAATGTCCAAACCGCGCACCGCCACCGACGACGACATGAGACGTCCCCCACTAATGAGTTTCTTCAACAATCGCCCATGGCGGCCGCTGCGCTGTTCTCCACGGAGATTCCTGTTCCATGATTGGCCACAACAAGCCCACGATATTATGAGGATCGGCACGAGATCAAAGAGTATGTGCGACACGACGACGCGACGCGGACGTTATGGTGGGTTTCTTGGGTTTGGTCCATTATAGGTACAAAGCCGAACGTGCCTACACACCTAGAAGAGAGGTAAGGCTTCATATAACTTATATGCTCCTCCGTCCAAAAGGTGGAAGATCGATGCTCAACTAATTAAGTTGATTTGCGCGCCGCCGTACTGCCCGCCGCGCACCGCACCACTCTGCCCTGCATCACCAACGCTACACGGGACGCTTTCACATTCCATAGAAGCTCATAATCATTAAATGTCCCCCAAGTAGTTGATAGAGACCTTATTTGATAGCTAGATTCCTCTGCCACACAGAAGTGCTAATTGATACCGCAAATGATTGACCTGAGTCATTCCTCCGAGTATCAACTGCGATGCACTACGATACCATCTCGTATCTTTAGAGCTTGAAAATTTACGATATGATGGTTTGAATATTCAAAAATGAGTGATAATTAAAAGCATTTTCTTGTTTATCGTTTTCGAAGGTATTTTCATAATATCGATGTTAAATTAGCAACTTTTATTAATTAATGCCACATGGTTGTATACACTTTGGCTATTAGGTTCGTATACTCGCTCGTACCTATCACAGCAGCATCACCGCAACCAATTGATTAAATCAATTTGAATCTTAATTCGAGATCCGCGGGACAACAATGGTACTAATTAGAGTTTCTCTTTTATTGATATATTGTTGTTTTTTGTTATTGTTGTTCCGAAATGAGCTCCAGACAATGGTTTGCTTATTTTTCCATCCATTATACGAGCAGAAATAAAAGCTTGATTTTATTGCCTAGCTTATAGTTTAGGTATACGGCTTCTGGCCTTTTCTTATTTATTATTATTTTTGTTTTTAATACCTTCCAAATAAAATTTCACAATATTTAATGGTTCTTAAATTTAGCTACCGTGTCTTATTATTAATGAAATTATTGTTAACAATTTGAGACATCATATTAACCGCGGTAGATAAATACGTCTTGATGTTTATCTTTGACATTTATTGTTTTAAAGCATTTAAAAAAGGCGTATATTGAGCGCAGCTATCGACTTTATTGAGATTATGGAAATAAGTTCAATGTCAATCTTGGTTTAGCAAAGCTTAGCTTTTAAGTCACAGCAACATAAGTGCGCCGACACGGAAACTTCAATGAGTTATGCTATAAAATGTAAATATACAAGAACTCATAACGATTATAAATTTGTCGTGATTTAAATAACGCTGATTATTTTTGCAATAAAAAAAGAGTCAAATTAGGAAGTGAAGCATTTTTTAAACTTAAAAAAGTGTAAGCTCAAGATAAATTAATGAGACCGAAAATGAGGAGAGTAGTAAATAGAAATGGTCAAAAAAAGGTTTCAAGTTCTCAGTATATTTTTGAAACTTGGGTGAAATATCAACAATATTATTGCTTTTCAAATTATTCTTTGATTTGATTCACAAAACTCAAATTTTCAAACTACTTAAAATTCCTTAAACCCCTTTAAATCTCGTTTTGGCGTTAAACTTTTAAAGAAACTCAATAATATGGGCGTAAAATTTAATTAGAATTACTGTATGAAGTTCTGTAATTACTGTTTACATCTGTTTAAGGACAAATTCCAATTACTATACTTAATTACTTACTTACTTAAGGTGGCGCTACAGTCCGGGGCGGACCTGGGCCTCAACCAACATGAGTCTCCAGCCAGCGCGGTCCCTAGCTAGCTGCGTTCAGTTTCGCACGCCAAGTTGGTTGAGGTCCTCTCCCACCTGGGTGCTCCAACTGAGTCGTGGTCTTCCTCTACTGCACCGTCACTCGGGATTGGATTCGAAGACCTTCCGGGCTGAAGCGTTGATGTCCATCCGCTCTACATGACCTAGACATCTAAGCCGTTGGGCTTTAATTCTGCTAACTAGGTCAGTGTCGCTGTACAGCCCGTACAGTTCGTCTCCTCCATTCTCCATCTATGTGTACGGGACCAAAAATCACCCGAATAATTTTTCTCTCAAAGCATCCTAAGATCTTTCTTTGACAGGGTCCAGGCGTCAGCGCCACAAATGAAAACCGGGATGATGAGTGTCTTATAAATGGCGATTTTAGATGCTCAAGAGAGCACTTCTCAATTGACTTCTAAGTCCAAAGAAGCAGCGATTTGCAAAGAGTTATTCTTCGTTTGATTTCAGGGCTGGTGTCGTAGTCTGCATTAATAGCGGTGCCTAGGTAGACAAAGTCCTTAACTACCTTAAAGTTATAGCTGTCGTTCAGTGTCCTTTTTTGATGACAGCATATACTTGGTCTTGCCCTCATTGACCACTAAACCCATCTTCTTCGCTTCCGTCGCAATGCTCAAAAACGCTCCACTGACATCACGCTTTGGTCTTCCAATTATGTCAATATCATCTGCATATCCGACTAATTAGATGAACCTTAGAAGATTGTGCCTCTAGTGTTGAAGGTTGAGTTTTGCACAGTTCTTTCCAGAACAATGTTGAAGAAGTCGCATGACAGCGTATCGCCTTGTCTCAAACATAAGGACTTATCAGGTTGTTGACGAACGGCTTCAGATGTTGAGTGGTTCTATCTTCCTTACAGCCGAATTCGGTACGTCAACGCTGTTATAAAATTTGGAGAAGTGATCTTTCCATATTCTCAGCATTGACTGCGGTTCTGCTACGATGTTCCATTGATCGTTTTTACAGGCTTCGGTTCGTGGCTGGTACCCTTCAGAGGTCCAGCCTTTTACCTTTTGGTAAAATTTACGAACCTCATTTCTGTTGTGACATCCCTCTTTCTCCTTGATCGCGCGCTTCTCATGCTTTTTTTTATCAAAGAAGCCGTGTTCCTTCCTCCTCTACTGCTCGTAGACTCTACTGCTCGTAGAGCTCGCGAGCAGCTCTGGTCCACTTGTGCAGCTTAATGCAGGAAGCATAGGACTCTTTAAGAGGTTATTAGTGACTCGATCGGAAAAGGACAGTCTCTTGCGATTGTAGCCGTTTAACGTCGAATCTTCTCACAGTACTTCCTTGTTTTGGCTTGGATCGGGATATCCGTAGCCGTACCTTGACTACAACGAGGTAATGGTCCGAGTCAATGTTGGCCTCTCGGAATGTTCGGATATCCTGGATACTGGAGAAGTGTCGTGCGTCGATCGCAATATGGTCAATCATCTGGTTGACGGTTGATTGATCAGGAGATTTCCATGTCCCCTTGTGGATATTGAGATGTGTGAACTGCATGCTAGCCAAAATAGCGTCTCGCCCCGTATCGAAATCGGTCAGCCTTAATCCGTTGTCGGAGGTGGTGTCGTTCAGGCTGTATCTCCTGATGATGCCACCAAAGATGTCTTCTCTTCCTAGCTTGGCATTAAAATCTCCTAAGACAATTTTAATGTCATATCCAGGGCACTGCTCACATGTCTTGTCCAAGAGCTCGAAGAATATGTCTTTGGTGTCTTTATCTTTCTAGTCTGTTGGGGCATGCGCGCATGTTAGGCTTATGTTGGCGTTTTTTTTTGGAAAAGTCGAATTTAGCCGTGATGCTCTCGCTCACACTGTTGAAACTCAAGACTTTTTGCCTGAGTATCGTTCCAACAAAAAATCCACACCCAAATAGACGCTGTCTTTGTTCTCGGTAGCAGTCGCCGTAGTAGGTATCGCAGTCTTCTAGTTTGCGTTTGCCCGGTCCATCCCATCGCACTTCTTGGATGCCTGTAATATCTGCCTTGCAGCAGTTTAGGGCTTCCGCTAATTGTTCGGCTGCACGTGATCTGTTAAGGGACCTAACATTCCACGTTCAGATCCGAAGTTGGTTGTCTTTATTTCGTTTGCGTGGGTTGTCAACAGTGAATCCATCCGTTACCGAGGCTTGTTTGTGCTTCGCAACTAAAGGTATTGTTTACGTGGCCAAGAAGTCACCCCGACGGCACAACCCCCAACCTGGAGGGCCAGATCCCCTGTATAACTCCAAGGACGCGAAGCCGGACAAACTGCTACCAGGCCTGGGCTCCGAATATGTCTAAGAAGCCCTATAAGATGTTTACTAAGTAGTTCAACCTTACTGGAACTGTAGACGCCACCGTTGATTCCATCTCGTGAATTTCTCCGCTGCCGTCTGGATAAGGAAAGGTGCCTTAGTGGAAACACCTCTCCCCCCTTTCTCGTTCGATGCCCCTAACATCTTCCCACTGGGGTTGGAACCCAATCTCCCAGTTGAGGTACTAGGCACCCGATGTTCACCACGGGAAGGTGAGAGTAGAAGTTGATAGACAGAAGTCGGCTTTCAGAAAAAGCTGTGGACGCTTGTGTCCTCTTGAATGCACATGTTTACCATTTGAACATCATTTTCCTGCGACGGATCCCCTTAAAACAAACTTAGATTTCGTGGAAATGAAACCATATTTTATCTTAGCTGGAGATGGAATTTTAAATGTATTCCGTCAACCGCACCAGTAAAAGAAGGAATTTTTTTCTAGAAGACGGAACATTTTTTTGCAATGATTTGTTATAAAAGTCATGTAGAGATAACTCTGGATTTATTTGAATACTTGGATAGTCATATTTTTAGTCAAACGAAACCTTTTATTTGAATCGAAAATCAATTTTTACCAACTTTGGTTACTTGTGTTTTACGTTTTTAATTTTTTGTGCAAAAATTGGGATCTAGATTTTTCTCAAAATGTTACTGAAAATTTAAGTTTTTAAAAGTTACTCTTGGGACCTTGAAACGTAGAGAAATGTCAAAATTTTCAATTCGACAAATAGGACCCATTACAATAACTTCCTTATGGTAACTTAATATTGTCTTAAAAACGATTATTACAATTCTGAATGCAAATTAGTATTGATTTTGGAAAATTTGGTCCAAAAAGGTAATTTTATATCATACTCGAATAAATTATACTCGTAACATCAAAATATATGATATTATCAAAATAATTTCTATAATAATTTATTTATAAACTGAGATATGCTCATTCACATTACACTTATGTATCTTCATGAAGGTATTTCTTAGTTATTTATTGTACTAATAATGATAAAGCTTATAAAGGGTGAATTTGTTGAGGTTAGGATTTTCATGCCTTAGTATTTGACAGATCACGCGGGATTTCAGACATGGTGTCAAAGAGAAAGATGCTCAGTATGCTTTGACATTTCATCGTGAACGATCGAATGATCTGCCACAACGTCAAATTTTCAGTGATTGGGCCCTAGAAAAGTTCGCAGAAAATCCGCTTTTTTATCGACAAATTTTGTTCAGCGATGAGGCTCATTTCTGGTTGAATGGCTACGTAAATAAGCAAAATTGCCGCATTTGGAGTGAAGAGCAACCAGAAGCCGTTCAAGAACTGCCCATGCATCCCGAAAAATGCACTGTTTGGTGTGGTTTGTACGCTGGTGGAATCACTGGACCGTATTTTTTCAAAGATGCTGTTGGACGCAACGTTACGGTGAATGGCGATCGCTATCGTTCAATGCTAACAAACTTTGACGCCTTTAGACTATTTTTTGTGGGGCTACGTCAAGTCTAAAGTCTACACAAATAAGCCAGCAACTATTCCAGCTTTGGAAGACAACATTTCCGAAGAAATTCGGGCTATTCCGGCCGAAATGCTCGAAAAAGTTACCCAAAATTGGACTTTCCAAATGGACCACCTAAGACGCAGCCGCGGTCAACATTTAAATGAAATTATCTTCAAAAAGTAAATGTCATGGAACAATCTAACGTTTCAAATAAAGAATCGGTGAGATTTTGCAAATTTTATGCGTTTTTTTTTTAAAGTTCTCAAGCTCTTAAAAAATCACCGTTTATGTATGGCAAGAGTCAAAGTTTACTATAGATACTCAAATTACCTCTGTGACTTTTCAACCATAAAATATTAATACTTCACTAACAACCTCAAGAAAATCTCTCCCATTTCCATTTTTGTTGTTGTTGGTTTTCTAAATTTAAAATTAAATAGGCATTGTTCGAGTATTTATGTCATGCAAATAAAAAACCCACATATCATGCTCATTAGTTATTTATAGGCAGGCGGAAAACCCCAACTCAGTCCCCAATTAGAAATCAATCTTCTGTGTGATGAAATTTGCATGTGATACTTATTCAGGTTTCAATTTCATGTACGAGTACGTGGAACATCATCAAATGTAATTGAAAATTTGTTTATCAATTTTTTATACATCTTGGAAAAAGTTCAGGAAAATTAATAATAAAAATCTAAACACAGGTACATATAGGGTAGGTACACCAAAATACCTCCCTCAAACATATAAACCTAAACTCAATGTGACTCCCCATATAAGAATCTGAAATACAATATCTATAAGATACACACGTGCGCTCTTTATTTCATTGCAATTAATTTAATCTTGGAAAATAAGTATTACAACTTTTTCGTTTCGTTTAAATTTGTTCATTCTTTAAAAAAATAACTACAGCAGGAAAAACCCATAAAAAATAAACAAACAACAGATTATTTTCTCGTCGTTAATTCCGAGGGTTGTTTACCTTCAGATCCTTGAATGCTTATTCCTTGGGAGGAAGCGAGCGAGAGCGGGAAGCGGCAATCATCAGGAGTCTCAAAGGCAACCAATCAAATTGTACTCGCCCAAGTCAGCCACCACAAAGTCCCTTGTTTTCGCTACATAAAATTGAATTAAATTTCCAGATCCGGCTTTGTGACACAACACAGCATCACCAAAAATACGAAAACACCCTTGTCCTTGTTCCATATAATACTGACACCTTTAGACGGCGCGGTGGCAGAAATGTGTTTCTATAAAAACAAATTCCATTCGGATCCAACCGACCGAATGATACGAGGGTGACACTTCCACAGTTCCACCAGGAAGGACCCCATCCACATCTCTCTGAGCAGCATTATTATCCAGATCCCCTCTCTCGTATAAGAAGGACCAAAATAGACAACCGAAAACCTGACTTGAATAAATAAGGACTCGATGCGATGCGTTCCTTAAGCTAAAAGCATGTTTTATATGGGACTGAGATTCGGGGATGATTTCTCGCATCATGACCTTTCAATCGAAGCCTAATGCGGATAAATGATCTGACAATTACGACCAGCAGGAGACGTTTCGAGGTGTCAGTCAATTCAGTTTTGTGGCCACCATTATCCTGGCAGATGAGCCTGCTGGTTGTTTTTACACTTTAATATACTTTCCTTTTATACTGATGGTCCCTGGGATGGGTGATGGAAGTAAATAATGTACATAATATAACGTCGACCCTTCGTGCCCTCGTCGTCGTCGTCGTTGTCGTTGTCGACTTGAAATGTGAAATAGGGAAAAAATAAGGGAATTGTCCCCCATATATGTATCTATCTACATAAAAACGGGATTGTTGACACATTTAGGGATGTTTTATTGGTTTAAGGGTCGCAGCAAGGAATCATGTTTCCTTTGTAAAGTGTTGATTGATATACAAAATTATTGTAGCGTGGTGTTACACATATACTACAACACTCAATGTTATTCATGCGATGGTGTTTGTATTTGGGAAGAAATGGTTGTTGAGGGATTTAAATGGATTTCATTTACTATGATAAAACATTTTAAAAGTCCTGAAAAAAAAACTATAGGATAAAAAAGACAATAATAACAGGATTCTAATTAAGTTCAAACACAAAATGTTTGCTTATGTATGAATTGACTTTAATTAGGCAGCTTTCCACTTGAAACGAAGCGTTCGTCATTTGAATCATCATTTTGATCATTTGAAATGATTTGACACTTTAGCAAGTTTTAGAGAAATTAAAATATATTTGTATTCAAGAGTTAACCCATGTATGGCCCCAAATTTAAAAACAACCTTAATATCTATACCTAGAATAATGTTAGGAACTTCAAAGCACCAAAGTAAAACAAAATTTAAGTTTTGATAAAAACTTTAGATTTAAAAAATAGTGTTTTCATAGTATACACACGTTGAACCTTTATTTTGAATCTTTGTTTTGCATGCTTATTTTTTTACCTTAAGATAAAGTTCTTTGAAAAATTTGATTGGTATTGGTATTTCTAATATATAAAATTTTCCTGTCACAGTGTTAGTTGCCATACTCCTCCGAAACGGCTTAACCAATTTCAATGAAATTTTGGATATACATTTGTTAGGCCTAAAAATAGGTTTTTATCTATTTTGTATATTTTAAAGTGCTATGGTTTGATAAATATTGTTTAATTATTAATTTTAAACTCTGTCGATAACTGCGCAAGTTATAATTGATCAATTATACTTTGTAGGAGCTGAATTTGTTTATTATTTATTTTTGTTTTATTCATCCTAATATATAAAAATCCAGTGTCATATGTATGTTCACAGTGAACTCTTCACCAAGTCAATCGATTTCGATGAAAATTGGCATTTTATGTGTAATTTGGTCTAACTTAAGATATAGGATAGTTTATAAAGGGTGATTTTTTTTGAGGTTAGGATTTTCATGCATTAGTATTTGACAGATCACTCGGGATTTCAGACATGGTGTCAAAGAGAAAGATGCTCAGTATGCTTTGACATTTCATCATGAATAGACTTACTAACGAGCAACGCTTGCAAATCATTGAATTTTATTACCAAAATCAGTGTTCGGTTCGAAATGTGTTTCGCGCTTTACGTCCGATTTATGGTCCACATAATCGACCAAGTGAGCAAACAATTAATGCGATTGTGACCAAGTTTTGCACTCAGTTTACTTTATTGGACATTAAACCAACCACACGAATGCGTACAGTGCGTACAGAAGAGAATATTGCGTCTGTTTCTGAGAGTGTTGCTGAAGACCATGAAATGTCGATTCGTCGCCGTTCGCAGCAATTGGGTTTGTGTTATTCGACCACATGGAAGATTTTACGCAAAGATCTTGGTGTAAAACAGTATAAAATACAGCTCGTGCAAGAACTGAAGCCGAACGATCTGCCACAACGTCGAATTTTCAGTGAATGGGCCCCTAGAAAAGTTGGCAGAAAATCCGCTTTTTTATCGACAAATTTTGTTCAGCGATGAGGCTCATTTCTGGTTGAATGGCTACGTAAATAAGCAAAATTGCCGCATTTGGAGTGAAGACCAACCAGAAGCCGTTCAAGAACTGCCCATGCATCCCGAAAAATGCACTGTTTAGTGTGGTTTGTACGCTGGTAGAATCATTGGACCGTATTTTTTCAAAGATGCTGTTGGACGCAACGTTACGGTGAATGGCGATCGCTATCGTTCAATGCTAACAAACTTTTTGTTGCCAAAAATGGAAGAACTGAACATGCTACATGCCACACAGCTCGCGATTCTATGGCCATTTTGAGGGAAAACTTCGGAGAACAATTCATCTCAAGGAATGGACCGGTAAGTTGGCCACCAAGATCATGCGATTTGACGCCTTTAGACTATTTTTTGTGGGGCTACGTCAAGTCTAAAGTCTACACAAATAAGCCAGCAACTATTCCAGCTTTGGAAGACAACATTTCCGAAGAAATTCGGGCTATTCCGGCCGAAATGCTCGAAAAAGTTACCCAAAATTGGACTTTCCGAATGGACCACCTAAGACGCAGCCGCGGTCAACATTTAAATGAAATTATCTTCAAAAAGTAAATGTCATGGACCAATCTAACGTTTCAAATAAAGAATTGATGAGATTTTGCAAATTTTATGCGTTTTTTTTTTTTTAAGTTCTCAAGCTCTTAAAAAATCACCGTTTATTTCATTTATTTATTAATTTCTTTGTTAATAAAAGACACTATAGTAAGAACATTAAAACCAGTGTGTGCAAATATTTTTGAAAAACATTATATAAGAAAATTATTTTAAATGTTAAGTGAAATAATAAACGAAAATACACGAATAATTATTAAATATACTGCTTTTCACTACTTGAATTTCAACAAAACGCAGAAGTACTTCTTTGGGCCGTTATACACGTTAATCTGCAGGCATGCGGAATGCAAGAATTTAAAGAACAGAAGGACAAACTTAACAAGATAATACCAATGCGCGTGTGGACATGGTGCGATTGCGTCAAGCTGAATCAGAAGATGAACGTGCTAGAAGAAATGAACAAAGATGAATAGAACAAATGCAAGCGCGCTGTTTGACAGCTATCCGAAGCAGAGCAAGTGACCAGCAGCGCCAAGAGGTACATCGATCATTTACATAAAATTCATTTCTGCATTCGAGTATGACCCTGATATTCAATATTAAGCTCCATTAAAAGTTGTATTGGTGCTATGGACAAGGAATGTCCGCATTGCAAAGCTCTCAAGTTTAAAAATAAGACACCCGGAATGTGTTGTTCATCAGGAAAGGTGCAACTACCTGCAATTGAGACACCACCGAAACCATTGAACGGTTTACATATCGGCACAGATCCAGATTCTAATCTGTTCCTAAAGTCAATTCGAACATTTAATTCGTGTTTCCAAATGACATCATTCGGAGCAACAGAAATAGTTAAGAATATTTCTATCAATATTGGTCAACAATTCAATTCAACATTCATAATCCAAGGCCCAATTTATCACGAAATGGGCTTATTACTGCCAATGTCTAACGAAGCATCTAAATTTTTACAAATTAACTTTATGGGCGGAAAAGATAAACGTGTGGATGCACGTTGTGGCTATAATAACCTAGAGTCACTTTTTGCCAGACGCATCGTCAGCGACCTGGATGCTCTATTGAATGAGCATAATGAATTGTTGAAAATATTAAAATCACACATTCACAAATTACAAAGTGATAATCAGGCTACTGTCATCAGTCCTGATAAAACACCTGTTGAAGAGCATATTCGTTGATTTAATGCCCCTGCTCTCTACGATGTCGCTGGAATCATGTTTGGCGATCGTACAGCTACTCGGGAAATCGTGATTCGTAGAAGAAATAGTAATCTACAGTTTATTGCTGATACCCACAGTTCATATGACGCTCTCCAATATCAGCTACTATTTTGGAACGGACAGGATGGGTATTGCATAAATATTAAACAACGAGATCCCACAACAGGTGCCGAAACAAACAAGAATGTCAGCTCGAAGGATTTTTATGCGTATCAGTTGATGATTAGACGCGACCAGAGGAACGTTATTCTACGATGTCGTGAGCTTTGTCAGTAATTCATGGTTGACATGTATGTAAAGATAGAGAGCGAACGATTACGATACTTGAGATTTAATCAACAAAAGTTGCGTGCGGAAGAATATATTCACCTACGAGACGCTATCATCACCAACGCCGACCCCGCTAAAATCGGTAACTCCGTTATTCTACCATCATCATACATAGGCAGTCCACGCCATATGCAAGAATATGTCCAGGATGCTCTGACTTATGTACGCGAATATGGGCGGCCGTGTTTATTTATCACGTTCACGTGTAATCCAAAATGGTCGGAGATTACATCTTTACTATTGCCTGGCCAAAATGCAATACATCGCCATGACATTACAGCACGTGTATTTAGACAAAAATTGAAGTCTTTGATAAATTTCATTACAAAATTACATGTATTCGGTCCCACACGTTGCTGGATGTATAGCGTTGAATGGCAAAAGCGGGGATTCCCTCATGCTCACAATTTGGTTTATAGTTAGTCGATAAAACACGTCCTGTGGAAATCGACAGTATAATTTCTGCGGAAATTCAAGATCCCTCTGCTGATGAAATGTAGTTTGATATTGTTACAACAAATATGATTCATGGCCGTGCTGCAATCTTAATTGTTTATCACCTTGCATGGCAGATGGAAAGTGTACTAAAAGTCCATCTTGAAAACGGCCAGAGCGTATATTTCAAAAGGGAGACAGCGATTGATCGTTCTATTAGTCCACCAAAAACTACACTCACTGATTTTTTTGAATTGTGTAATCGAGCGGATGCTTTTGGTGCTTCTACACGGACATTACTCTATTCAGAAGTACCACGCTATTTCAGATGAAATGTTACAAAAAAATGGATGCCTCGCAAGCAAGGTACGCCGATTGATGCAAACCCCGGTTTATTCAAATTTAATACCTTGGGGCGAGTATTTACAGTCAATCGAAGGCAGACTGAGTGCTTATATCTTCGACTGTTATTGGTTAATATCATCGGCCCATTATCATTTTTAGACATACGTAAAGTGAATGGACAACAGTATTCAACATATAAAGATGCATGCCTTGTACTCGGCTTGCTGGAAGACAATAACCAATGGGAATGTGTACTTACTGAAGCAGGATTCAACTGTACAGCTAAACAAATCCGCTAACTATTCGATATAGTGCTGACAATTAGATTGGCATTTGCAATGACTATCAATAAGTCTCAAGGTTGAATGATGTCTGCCTGCGGCTAGATTTGACCACTTAACGTTTTTCACATGGACAAATATACGTGGCGTGCTCGCGAGTGGGAAAATAATGCAATTTATTTGTATTGGCGAAGGATGTGATCAAAAAAAAAATATTGTACACTCTGTTGCTTTAAGGGATTGATATTGTTTTTTTGTAGTATTGCTAAAATTAGTGATAAAAAAATTGTTTGGTGATTTGTTATTTTACTATTTTGTTACCGTTTACAGTGCTCAATACATCTCCCACTTATAAACAACATCCTTACACACTTACAATAATTTAGTTATTTATTTCCAACATTATATTCTCTAGAAATTATTAAATGACAAAACAAGGTTTGTCGGGTCAGCTAGTTAATTTATACAAATGTATCTCATAAATGCTACTCGAAATCTATTTTTTAAATTCAACTTATAACTCTTAAACTTAAAATGCAACATAAAAATGTAGTTAATTTTTAGAAATATGCGTACGTTGGACTGCCATGGCAGAGTTCTCGGGTTTTCTCACGAATTCTAACAAGTTGACAAATCGTCCAATCGTTGTTCTTATGAAAAGTGATTTCTCAAAATAAAATGTTGGAACCAAAGATAATAGAAGTTTAGCTAATTATTTTTTTGAAACAAAAAATCAGCTGCACCTGCAGCTGCTTCTCATTTCGAATGAAATAAGGAACGATACGATGCTGTCAGTTTCAAAAACCATTGCCTTCGAATTTCGCATATTATGAGGAATCCCTTTAACCAGATATCATTATACACCTGTTAACATATCTGGAAAACTCTATGAATTTAGGTTTGTTTTTTTTTTTCAAAACAAGTTTTTTAGTTGTTCTGGCGTTAAACGATTTTCGGAATTTACTTTTAAAAAGAAATGTCGTCAAAGTTTGACATTCACAACTGCCAAATCCTTAAAAAAACACCTATATAAAAACTTTTAAGACACCTTAAAACAAACATTAAAAGAACTTTTGAAAAATTATCGAAGTTTTTCCCCTAATAATTAAAACGTAACACTTACAGTAGCCTGTGTTCGCATCTTACAAACTCAACTTTTAGTGCTTCAAATCAACCAAATGGTTGCAATTTCTTCGGTCTTAGTTTTGTAAGCATATTTATGTACGAATAAGTCAAACCAATGTTTATTTGTTCAAAACATCGCAATCAAAAGCTAAGGTTAAATTTTTGTGTGAAAAAAGTAATCAACATAAATGATCCAACATTTCCATCAACTTCACTTTAGCTCAAGTCAATAACAGTCATAAACCTTACTCTGCATACAGTTTAACGATCCGATCCATCAAACCATCAACATCAACAAAGACTTTTAAATGAGCTTCACACCCACAGCAGGAATTCGCTTGATCCCATAATCATTATATTGATCCGTGATCTGCAGCAAGATAATGTATCTACACTCCCATAGCGACGACGACGTAATCCAAGAAACTCATTCAATCTCTTTCACCTTCAACCTTGTTAAAATCTTTTCAATTATAAATCAACGAGTGCAAAATGGGAATGATGCCCTCCCAATTGGTTTGTGATCCTTGGTATGGGTATGGAATGTATCGACATCGGCACCTTGATGACTGGGTGACATGACAGCTCGATGAGGTTGACCGCAAGTCCATCTCAAGTAATTCTACTGCATGCAGCTCATCTTGGGGATATACATAGGTCTGCAGCTTTGTTATACAAAAGACGATAAAAAGTTTCCTTTTTTAGTGCAACTTTCATCCTTTGACTGGCATTTTATTTCATCAGACAATATACTGGAGGCTCTGGGCCAAGTTAACTTAATAAGTTGCGGTCAATTAACAACCTGGCAATAATAATTTGCTGAATTCAGCCTTCGTCACCGCAGCGTAAAAATATTTGTGACGTTCAGTCGTCGTCGTCATCGATATAAGGAATAGGTCATAGTCGAACAGGTAAAGTTGAAATATTTCATAATTATTAATGGTTTTTTGGAAAGCGGTAGGATAACAAGGACCAAATGGAAAAACTCCAACAAAATGGCGGAAACAAACATTAAGAACTATCAAGCTTCAGTTCTTATTTTTGTATTGGGGCAGTAACATATACGACAACGAGTGTGCTATTATTTGCAACACTCTTTCCTTGATTATAAAGGTTCTGTTTCTCTTGTGGCTGCAACATTTTGTGTTGTTGTCGTCGTAAATGGTATAAATTATGTGTTTGCGGTTTGACTGTAACTCCTAACTATTGTTGTTTTGGTACAACGACGATTGTGGTTATGGAATGGTGCAAAAAAGTATAGGGCATTCCATTATAACTCATCGCTCCATTCCAATCCGATATTGAACGTTGCATGCAGGCGCGCAGAAATATAAATGAAAGATACACAAAGATAGATAAATTGTCAGCTATAAAACAAAATAACCATCAAAGCGTGTGCATCAGGAAAGTATCAGCCAGCATATATGATAAGTATAATGGCTCACATGCAACTTTGTTGCACGGAACAGTTTGCTTTTGCTCAACTCGTCTATTTGGTTAAACTTTGTCAAAATTAATTATAGTAAGTAGATAGAATTAGATGATACGTACTCGTATTTCTACACTGAAACAAACAATGAAAACAATAAATATTAAGAATAAAAAGAGTCTCCTTCAATAGTTTAGGGGTATGTAAAACCCCTTAACTAAAAACTTGCACTTAAACCAAAATATTTGTATTTCTGTTGGAGAAACTTTTTTAAAACAAAAATAATTGTAAATTGTTTCAAATATTTAAGGTCTTTGTAAAGTAAATTTTTTTAACATTTTTTTGGGTAAAAGATCGTGATTGGTGGCACCAAAGTTGAATTTTCGTAGGAGTTATGACCCCCCCTGGGAGATAATTTGTTTGCTTTTTCGTAAAAATTCCCTTCAATTCAAAACTAATCGTATTGCGTTAGGATATGACCCCCATTATATTTTAAATTATACATTTTTTTTGTATATGAAAACAACATTTGTATTTTACTTCCTTAAACTTTGTTGCTAAAGGTACTACTTTTGACTGGAGATTGGACCAGGAACATAATATAAATCCGATATTCAGCCCTATTCCAAAAACACAGCACAAACTCATCACCTTTAGACCAATTGACGATCCAGGCGGGGTCATATGAGTTAAAAAGCTTATACAGTTAAGAATAAGAGATCATCAATTTTATATTAAGTTGCCTTTTAATTCCTTAGACTAGCCTTCAATTTTATTATTACATTTTTTTGACACACATAAATAGTGATTATTAAAGTGAATTTTACTGCGACATATAGGAACTATATAGCAAGTTTTGCATTAGTAAACAATTTCAAACTAGAGTTTTTAATCAAATATGACATTACGACGATAGAGAAGTCGAAAAAAGTGGGTACCTAGATTCCTTCCATCTGTGTGTCTTTCCTGGCACCTACAGTCCAAACAAGTTCTGATTTAAATTAAGATTTTCAGCTGATTAGTGTAGGGAGTTTTTATTATTTTATTAATACAAAAAATAACAGCAGTCCCCACACAAATTTTTTGGTTCAAACATGTGAATTTTCTAAAACTTTCTCAACATTTTCTGTTCTTAATTTGGCTTCTTTCTACAACAAAAACATAATTTTGTATTGCTCCAGAAGGGTACACCTCAAAAAAATCTTTATTTTGTTTTTAAGATTTCTCAAGAACTAATGGAACGATTTCAAAATTCATCTCTTTCTGTGCAAGCTCTTGTCAATGATCAAATTGATGATGATTTTTTAAGATCAAAAATGTATTTTTTTTATTTTTAATAAAATACTAATTTTGTTTACAAAACTTGATATCTCAGAAAGGGGACAACATTTTTTTACGAAATATATTTATAAGCTCTTTATTTAGTGCTTATACCAAAAATATTTTTAAGACAAAATTTAAAGTGATTTTCGAAAAAATAGGTTAATCTAGATTTTTTGACAGATAAAATGGCATTTAAATTATTGAGAAAACTTATTTTGGAGGTATGTACATTTTTAAATCTTAAAATATAGGCAATATTTTTAAACAGACTTTTTGGATCAAGTTCTTGCGACCCAGTCGTGCATTTCATTTCTTTCAAGAACAACTTATTTGTTTACTTACCTTACTTTGTTTTAATTTAATTTTTTTAGATAAATTATGTTATTAAATACAACTATTTCCTTGATTTCAAGAACAAAACCTTTTTGTATCTACAATTTTTAAGTTTCGTTGACGCCTTTATAAGATTCAAATACGAGTGAGCAGATTGATTACGATATTAATAAGAGATTCCCGGAAATTGAGTTAAAAAAAACTACGTCAAAAAAAGCCCGACATTTTTACATTCAGATCCTCTCTAATTTTCTGGATTTTTAAATTTTTGCAGCGTTCTTGGCATTAATAGAAATGAAAACAAGAAAAGTGTGTTTTGTTTTTGGAATAAAGCAACGTTTAAAAACAATTCGGCGCGAAATGCACCAAAAACCCTCTAAGCTATTGTATTTTAGCTCTTAAATATTAAGACAACTGTTCGAATCTTGGAATGCTTTCATATGAGTGTTCTAAATAATTTGATAGCTTAAGTTGTCATTTAAGCAATTATTAAATTTTGTTAGCATCCTTTACAAAACATTAGAGAACATTTTTAAGCGGTGAGTAAAAACTCATCTAAGTGTGTGACCCCCCCTGATGAAAAGTCTGGATCCGCCCTTGCTGTCATGCCAGAGGTCTTAGGATCAATATTTGCCAATACGGGTTAGACTAATAGGATACCCGTCAATTTTACGTTTACTATTTTATTCGAAATGAATTAAGAGTAAAAAGTTTGAATGCACGTATTGCAGTTTTCGATAAATTCTAAGCTTCTCATCAGTCTCCGATCGACTAACCAGGCCTCATTTCTTTTATTTTTAAAATGAGAATGAAATCATGGTATTTTACTATTAACTTCCATATGGGTCCGATTTCTCAAATTGAAAATTTTGACATTTCTCGACGTTTCAAGTCCCTAGAGTCGAAATAAAAGATTTTTAGAAAGATGTCGGTGTGTGCGTGTTTTAGTACGTTCGTACGTCCGTACGTTCGCTACGTTTTTTCGTCATCCATAGCTCAAGAACCAGAAAAAATATCGACTTCAATATTTACCAACTTTTATTAATTTTTTTGTTAAGGTTTTTATTTTGTGTAAAAAAACTGTCAATTAGATTTTTCTCAAACATTTTCGAAATGTTGAAAACAATATAAAAATTTTTTGTTCAAAAACTGTCAATTCGATTTTTTTCAAAATTTACTGAATGTTAACAACGATATTTTTTGAAAGATAAAAGTAGTTTAAAGCCAATATCAACAATTTTTGAAAAGATATTTGAGTCGAAAATCATTTTTTACCAACTTTTGTTATTTTTTTTCGGTTTTTAATTTTTGAAAAAAAAACTGTCAATTCGATTTTTTCCCAAAATTTGTCCTAATGTTGAAAACAATATTTCTTATAAGTGAAAATTAGTAAAAAGCTATTATCTCAAATTTTTGAAAAGATATTTGGGTCGAAAATCATTTTTTACCAACTTTTGTTAATTTTTTTCCGGTTTTTAATTGTTTGTAAAAAAAACTGTCAATTCCATTTTTTTAAAAACTTTACTGAATGTTGACAACAATATTTTTTGAAAGACAAAAGTAAATTAAAGCCAATGTCTTAAAGTGTTGAAAAGATATTTGAGCCGAAAATCATTTTTTACCAACTTTTGCTAATTTTTTTTTCGGTTTTTTATTTTGTGGAAAAAAAAACTGTAGATTCGATTTTTTCAAAACTTTCCCGAATGTTGACAACAAGTTTTTTTGAAAGATAAAAGTAAATTATAGCCAATATCTCAAAGTTTTGAAAAGATATTTGAGTCGAAAATCATTTTTTACCAACTTTTGTTATTTTTTTTTTCGGTTTTTAATTTTTGTAAAAAAAATTGTCAATTCGATTTTTCTCAAAATTTGTCCTAATGTTTTAAACAATATTTCTTATAAGTAAAAAGCTATTATCTCAAATTTTTGAAAAGATATTTGAGTCGAAAATCATTTTTTACCAACTTTTGTTAATTTTTTTCCGGTTTTTAATTGTTTGTAAAAAAAACTGTCAATTCCATTTTTTTAAAAACTTTACAGAATGTTGACAACAATATTTTTTGAAAGACAAAAGTAAATTAAAGCCAATGTCTTAAAGTGTTGAAAAGATATTTGAGCCGAAAATCATTTTTTACTAACTTTTGTTAATTTTTTTTTTCGGTTTTTTATTTTGTGGAAAAAAAACTGTCGATTCGATTTTTTCAAAACTTTCCCGAATGTTGACAACAAGTTTTTTTGAAAGATAAAAGTAAATTATAGCCAATATCTCAAAGTTTTGAAAAGATATTTGAGTCGAAAATCATTTTTTACCAACTTTTGTTAATTTTTTTTTTCGGTTTTTAATTTTGTGGAAAAAAAACTGTCTATTCGATTTTTTTCAAAACTTTCCCGAATGTTGACAACAAGTTTTTTGAAAGATAAAAGTAAATTATAGCTAATATCTCAAAGTTTTGAAAATATATTTGAGTCGAAAATCAATTTGTACCAACTTTGAATAATTTTTATTTTTTATAAAAAAAAACTGTCAAAATTTTATCAGATGTCAAGAACATCATTCTTCGTTGCACAAAATTGTTTTGGAGATGAAATCATATTTTAGTCGTAAAATTTTGAAGTTGACAAATTTTTTTTCAGTTTTTTTTTATTTATAAAAAAAACCGTTAAATGGTTTTTTTTTTCAAAAAAATATGCCTCTTTGATATTACGTCTCTTGCATTTTTGGTTCGTCAGATATTTAGGGTTTACCAAAATATTCACCTTTTTTTCAAACTGCTATGGTAAAAAAACCACCAACTCAATTTTCTTGAGAGCCTTTCTGCCTTATTATCTGTATAGTAAAATTTTTTGAAGTCGATATCTCTTCTGGTTCTTGAGCTATAGACGAAGAAAAAACGTCGCGAACGTACGGACGTACGAACGTACGTACACATGCACGCACAGACATCTTTCTTAAAATCTTTTATTTCGACTCTAGGGACCTTGAAACATCGAGAAATGCCAAAATTTCCAATTTGACAAATCGGACCTATTACCATAACTTTATATGGGAAGTTAAAAATAAAAATATTGTCTTCAACCTTTTTTTATTTCACCGGAAATATTGTTTTCGACATTCAGTAGCTTTTTTTTATAAAAATCCAACAGTCCGTTTTTTCATAAAGAATAAAATGAAATCTTTACGAAATAGTACGCAAATTTGGTAAAAATTGCTGTTCGGTTCTCAAATTAATTTCATCCATCCAATTTGTAAAAATAAGAAATGCTACTTAAATTGGTAAACATTTGTTTTCTACTAAAAATCTGTTTGACAAAACTGGTTTTCCAAACTAAACTGTTTCTTGATATGAAAAATATTGTTGGTAATTTTAAAATTTTTAAGAACAATTTAACTAACAACTTTTTTAACCCAACAGGAAAACCTACTAACTTTTAAGCAGCAAGACAAATCGACAGACGGGGTGGGAAGTTATCAGAGTGGGTCGCGTCTGAACCGCTTTTTTAAGTTTAAATTGTATAGGCACATCTTATCTATAAAAGAAAGTCGTGTTTGTTACAACACTTATAACTCGAGAACGGCTGGACCGATTGCCAAGGTTTTTGATTTGTTGGATTTGTTTCCGTCCCGAATAGCAGAATACATCATAAAAACAATGAAAACTCGATTTGTGTAATGAATACTTAATCATTTCAATAGATGCTGATTTGTTTATTACGTGTCAAACATTTGTTGTCAATCCTGTCAAATAGTGTAACAACTATATTTTTTTGGAGCTTATGGCCTGGTAGCTGAGACCTTTAAGCCACAACTTTATTTGTTTCTGAAGGCATCATGTGTGCGTTCACAAATGTACTGTTATATTTGTGTGTCTTAGACATTAATTTTCGAAAATTATTTATTAATTATTTAATTTTTAATTCCCGAAAATTGTCTTTTTATAGGTTTTCTATGATTTTTTTGATAAGCTATTCATACGAAGTGGTTATCTCTTTGAGCTATCGTATATGTCTCGAAAGTTCAGGCACTGTTATTATATTACATTTGGAGGTTTTTTGCGAGTGCACATTTTAATAGCAATGCCGCGTCCTAGAATATCTAATTTTTCCCAGCGAAGCCGTAATGCAATTAGGCAACGGAATATCGCGAGTCAATTATCTAATTGAGAACGAGAAATTGCACGAGAACAGCGCCGCGTTAGTATGGAGCAAAGAAGGGCCTTAATTCGTGCTTCTCAAACACAAGAGCAAAGAGAGGCAGCCCGTGAAACGGCTAGGTTAGAATCGAGAAATGGACGTTGTTTGCCAGCATTATGGAGCATTGAAGTTTGCTGGTGAAACGTCTGGTTTGTGCTGTCTTAGTGGTAAAGTGAAATTGCCATTATTGGTCCCGCCACCATAGCCATTGTGCTCCCAGCTTTATGGCGAAACACTAGAATCACGACATTTTTTAGCGAACACTAAAAAATACAGTGTCTGTTTCCAAATGAATTCATTTTGGGGCGGAAATTATCGAAGAACACGGATATAATACGACATTTAAGGCAATTTACGTTAAAAACATTATTTTCTATCATTGTAAAAAATATCTGGAATGTAGTTTGTTAGATTTCTGTATTTGTCTCTGAAAAAAAATGGCATGTGGTTATTTGAAAAAATATTGTTTGTAAATCTAACTTAACTATGGTTTTGACTTTACAGATTCAAGGCCAGATTTGCCACAGCATTGGATCATTGCAACCTATAGAATATGCACAGCATAAATTGTTGCAAATATACTTCATGGGCAATATGGAAGAACAGCTTGACCGGCGTCAAGGGATCAACACAGCTACGAAAAGAGCAATTCTCCAAGATCTGCAGCATATGCTTCATTAATATCATTCATTGGTCAGGCTGTTCAAGACTGCTTTAGAGCGCATGCCAAGTGATGACTGTAAAGTTGTGATCAGAGCAGATAAAAGACCAGCTGGGACACACGAACGCGCATTTAATGCTCCAACAATCGATAAAGTGGCAATGCTGATTGTTGGTGAAAACTTGGAAACACGTGATATTGTACTTACACGACGCAATACCTTGCAACTACAAAGAATGTATGAAGCACACCGTTCATATGACGCGTTACAATACCCGCTGATGTTTTGGCAAGGAGACGATGGATATTACTTTAATATAATCCATTGAATGGAAAGATCAATATTGTTGTTTTCATTTTAACTTGATATACATTTTATTCTGTTTGCTCTGTAGTACTCAAAAAAAGTTGTAATTTCTAATTTAGTAGAGAGTAGCTGTAAGAGTCGTTAACCTGTTACTGGTTCTAAAATGCATTTTTTACTGCATTTGTTTCAGGCGAGGGACCTACCAAGAAGGTTAGTTCGATGAATTATTACGCATATCGTTTGATGATTCGTGAAAATTCTAACAATTATTTGTTGCATGTTTTTCTCATGGTCAATTTTACGTGGCATGCTCACGTGTCGGCAAACCATCCGCTTTATTTGTTGTTGCGCCTGACCAAAAACCAAAGAATGTCGTTTACCACAAAGTGCTTAAATGAAAATCGAATTAATGAATTAATCCGGGTTTTATTTTTTTTCCCAATCTGCACAACATAGTTTTCAATAATTTTTTCTGACATGAGTTTGAAGTACTTAATTATTATTTTTTATTTTTATTCTCATTCTGTATGTATGTTTTCATCATCATTCATCATAATAAAACACTTTATTGTTTCTCTATAAATATATTATTTTGCATCATTGTTTTACGTTCATCAAAGCCTAAATTAGTTCAGCTAAAAAGTAACACAATAGGTATTCATTGACTGTTAGGCGGTACGAAGTTCGCCGGGTCAGCTAGTATTATATAAAAAAAATCTATAAATCTGTTGTTTTATTTTTATAAAAAAGTAGGAAATAGTTTATATTCTGCATACAAAAGAATTTAAATGTTTATCAAAATGTTGAATGAACAAAATTTTGTATTATGTTTATGAGTAACAATTTGATAGTCGCTAATTTCTATCAATTATTTCATAAGTTGGCATTATGGCTTTTGGTATTATGGTAGTTTTAGACCGATTGTGAATGTATATCAATAGTTTATTGCTAATGAGTTTAATTTATTTTGTTTGACGTTTCACATGTTAATTATTTGTTGTTTTTTTGTCCGCTAAAGGAAAAATTATTTGTGCGAAAATTAAGTTGCTCTTATAAAAAAGTACTTTGTCTCTTTATGTAGGATTTTTGTATTTAAGAGCAGAATAGTAAGCAAGGTTTTTTCTGCTGACCGACACCAATCAACCGCCATCTGCACAACCACCAAGTGAAATAAGTGACACCAACACGCAGCCGAAATACAAAAAACAAAATACATGCGATATTGTTGTTCATCATTATAGAGTTCACATTTGGTTCCTGCAGGAGAATTGGCTTATGGACCCACGAAGCTTGCTCGCCGAAGTTTACCAAAGGTTTTGAGCTTTATATTCAGAAGCGCAAGTTTCCCCCGATATTCCCTTTCTCTATAAGGAGTCGATGATGGGCCGTTGCTCCATAGCGTGCTGTGTAGTAGTAACAAAAAACTATTGTGTTATTCCCCTTCGCCCTTTTGGTGTCGCTGTCACCGGGCGCTTGCCGAATTATTGTGTTATTATCCTTCACCCTTTCGATGTCGATGTGTTCTTGATCTTGACCGTAGGATTAAGTTCGTATATAATAGGTATTATTATCTATAGGTATCTTATTGTTTAGTCTTAAGCCGCTTTATTGAATTAGAAAAAAAAAAATCTGAAAAAGGAAAATCTAATTCTTTTTATTAAGAAAAGAGTAGTTTGGTCAACTCTCTATACTCGAGTTTCGTGCTTTCTCGAGACGACCCTGGAGTCCGGTGAGCTTACCTCAGCCTAAGGAAAAGAAGTATCACAAGTATTTGATGTGGATCTGCTAGAGTGTTGTGGGTTATAGTTTCACTTAGGACTTTGGAGAGCTTTTGTGGATTTTTAGAGGACCACTTAACGTGGTGGACAGTATTAAAATGGCTTCGGAATCGTCTCTTTGTTTAAAAGATCGAACGGTGCGTTTCAATGAATGTTGTAAGCAAACACACGATATACAATCGACCACGGATTCATGGTTACTTACACTCCGTTCAAATCTTCAATACCTCGCTGCGGACAGTGTCTCCACAATATAATTGGAGAGTTTAAAATTTGCAAAAAAATAGTATGGCAGGTTGTCTATAAGACTATTAACCCAAGTTAGGTGGAAGTAGCACTAGTGATCTGACTTAAGAAACCAAAAAAACGGATCACAAAAACATAACTTACCTTAACTTTATTATATTTTCCCTTAAACCAAAGTTAAATTTTTGATTTATTTAAAAAAAATATGTTTCTACCAAAAAAAGAAAGAAACCTGAATAAACGAAAAATCAATGGAATTTTATCAACTATAATCAACTAACTAATTATTGTTAAAAAGTGTTTCTATTACTTTCAGAGAACTACAAATAACAAAACCTTATATACCTTTGTTTAATTTTTACGAATTCATTAAGAAATATTCCAAGTTCTTATACTTCTAGAAACATTAGCAAAAATCGTCAACTTATTCGTTTTAATAACTTTTTGAAATACTTCTAAGGTCCCATTTATCTCGAAAGAAAGCAAATTCAAATTTCTTTGAATGACAATTTAATTTATTACTAAAAATTTCAACCCCAAGTTATGGCCACCAATGGGAAGTCGCACCCCTTTTTTTAAATAGTATACAAAGTCGTCGTCTGTCTTGTACATGTGGCCATTCCTTCTCCATCCATACATAATGGCTTCTAAATTTTAAAGTTTATCCTTCAATTATTAAATTAATATTAATGTCAATTTAATTTTAAAACATAAAGAGATCAGAAAAATTGTTTTCTGCACCGGTGTCAATTTAGTTACATCATCACTTTCCAAAAAAAAAATATATATATACATTACTTTTCATATTTAGGTCAATTTCACTAAGCATTAAAAAAGACACCCTTCGTACTGACCAATGATGTTATTTTAATAGGGACCATCAAATATATCCCGACACAACCACTTACAAGGAGATAGTAATACTTTCTTGTTCATCTACATTACCTACTTAAAAAAGTCTTTAAAAACGCCAACCCTTCCCAGAGAAAGCCTTATACCAATGCTTCCATGTATAAGGGCTTCATTAAAACTATAGTTCCTAAAATATATTTTTTTCAGTGTTACCTCAATTTATATCAACTGAATATCATGACTCCATTTATTAAACCTTATCTATACCTTCATTTTTGTGTACATTCGTATAGGTACCTACTCGCATTCAATTAAAACGACACCACCATCATCATTAGACTTTGTGCTAATGTATCTCTCTTAAATTAAAAAAAATATATTTATACCTAAAGACAAACATGGCGCTTTATGACAGACAGGCGCATGGATATAGAAGCCAGGGCACTCGGGACACCTAATGTGGGTGCGAGATAAATTGCAGTAAATTAACTGAAGCTATGACAACGTCAAAAAACCAACAACAGCTTAAACTGATGAACCTCCAAACGCATATAAAAATATGAAACAAAAACAGAGTATACACAAAATGGCCCCTAATTACATTGGAGTGCAGCGAACCACATTCGGAATTCTGGCCAGAATGCCAAATGCCTATAGTCCCGCTCCTATATACCCACCATATTGAGTCGACCATCATTATAATTTACTGTCACCCAATGACACACCCCCTGTCCGGCAATCGGCAATATAGTAAAGTACCTTTCAAAATTATTCGTATGAATTTCAAATTGCTTTAACTCCCCTTTTATACACTGCACCCCCTCACCCAAGTCACATGAACTATTTACTATATGCCTATACATTTATCATTTAACTTGATGGCCATAAAGTACTCGCATGTCGTATGTTTGTTGACGGTTACAAGTTGAGTGGAAGGTTTTGAGCAGCTATACGAGGGTTGTCAACTACCTGGGTAGCAGAATGGCTGCGGCAGGGGCTGTCATGTCGTATACGGGCTGAAGCTGAAGCTCTAGCTTTATAACCTGGGCTGCGACTTTGAAGCATTAACGTCAATTTGATGCATATGCACAATGCACATGCATTTATCAATTGACAAGGCGGCCCAATGTCATCGGGTGCTGCTGCAGTGCACAAGCGTACACCGTCATAACCTGCCCTGCAGTACCAACCAACAGAATTGCGGAACATGTTACTTTCGTGGAACTAAGTATACCCGCAGTTCATTGCACGGAATATTACTTGTGGCCCTTAGGAAAGAGGCCGATGGCGCGGCGGCAGGGACCCTGAGGCTCCAACATTTCGTAGTGCAAACAATTTTTTCTTTTGCTTTAATGGAAATTTAATTGGAGCGATATGAGCTGATAATTATCCAAAGTGGTGTAGCTGAAGTTTGGTTGCGCCCACAAGACATTGTTGCGTGCGCCGCACCGGGCTCTGTATAGCATTTTCCTCGTATAGCACTGAAGGAGTTTAAGATATTATGGTTTCAGAAATGTGAATTTTTGATGTCTTGTTTATTGGCACGAAGACGACGACGCGGACGGCCGGCGGCGGAGCCTCTGACACTGTCAAAGCTATTTAGCATATATGCACAGCACACAATTGAGACAAGCTATAACGATCTCATCGAAATATACACCTTCTGTTAAAGAGTATGCAAACATATTTATGATGTAGGTTTCGATAGGAATCATAATAAAAAGAAAAACACTTTAATGACATCAAAAATAAATGTTGTGAAAAAAGCTTTAAAAAGTGTGCAAATGAGTATGATTAGAGTATTTGCATTTTCAAAATAAACTAAGAAACCAGCTTTATTTACAACTTTTTGCTGCAGGAAGTTAAATTTACTAAAAATTTACTTAATCAATACTTAAATGAAATTGGATTATTGTTAATAGTTGAAAAAGTTGAGCTTCACGCTCCTACAATTTAGAAAAGAAATATAAAAGTGCTTGAAAGTGTATGTTTTATGTTTCAGCCGATAACCAAGATGAACAGTACTCAATCCACCCACTTTTCCCAGTCTTCCTGTACGCTACTAGACTACTTCTATGTAAGTGAAAAAGAAAGAGTACTGTTATATGATCAGCTTGAAACACCAGTTTTTTCTAGACATTATCTTATTTTTTTGACCTATTATTTTAATTCAAGTGTAAACCAAGTGTTTTCTAGAATTCAGTTTAGAGATTTTAAGAATATCAATAAAACACATCTTTAAAATGATATAACCATGATAGCATGGAATGATATCTTCCTAATGCCTTCACCAAATGACCAAGTCGAGTTTCTTAACACAAGTATTAATATTTTATTCGATCGACATTACATTGAAAGCACAAACTAGAATCCGCGAAAATGAACAATGGTTTACTAGTAGAATTAAAGAACTTATAAATCAGCGTGATCTAGTATACCGACGCTGGAAACGATTCCGTGTTTACGAGCTCAGTGATTTGTATAAATCATTGCGAAATAAAGAAGTTCAAGAGGTAAGACCCGCAAAAGAACAGTTCTACTCTAACCGTCTGGAACTAAAATCGGATAGTCGTAAAATATGGAACAACCTTCGCAAGCTAGGAATAGGCAAAAAAAGAAATAATTTTCCAGCTGAATTGAATATTAATGAGCTGAACAGTAAACTTGTTTCTACACCTATAATAACTCTAAGAGACCATGTATCTCTTAATACCATACCTCCACCTTCTACTGACACTTTGTTCAATTTCGATTGTGTGAACGCCTTAGACATAGTTGAAAGTTGTATAAGTATAAAGTCAAATGCCACTGGTGCTGATGATTTGAATCCTATTTTCATTAAAGCTATTACGACTGGCATTTTTCCACATCAATGGAAAAAACCAAAAATAATTCCCATCCCCAAAAACTCGCTCTGCAATAAATTTAGACCAATTTCAATACTTCCATTTCTGTCTAAGGTCTGTGAAAGGATAATGCAAAAACAATTAAGCAACTTCGTCAGTCGCAACAACCTTTTAGTTGATGTTCAATTAGGTTTTCGTTCGCACCATAGCTGTATAACGGCACTAACTAAAATAATTGAAGACATAAGGACTGAACTCGATATTGATAATGTAACTTTTTTAGTCCTATTAGACTTTTCAAAAGCATTC